>NC_067154.1:41971358-42271358 GCF_903995435.1 Acomys russatus
TTTTAAAAGCATGAATACTCTTTGAGACTAGCTTAGGAAAAGCTTAAGGCTCTTTCTGTCATCTGTGAAATGGTAACGTGGGTGTCATCAGGGAGGACAGAAACCTCCTTAGAGTGGAAGGGCAAAAGTCCAAAGCTCACTTGATCTTGACTTTCAGCATGAGCACACGTCATGAAAGAGGGTCTTCTTCCTTCCATCCAGAAGACTGGATGTATATAAGTCAAGCACAGTGAGACACATCTTAAGTTATGCTTAAAAGGCAAACCAAAGGAAATTTAAAATCTTGAGCTTTGATGATAGTGGATCATATAGTGGAATGTTGTTATTGTTGTTATTGTTGTTGTTGTTTGTTTGTTTGTTTGTTTTGTTTTACCCGAGTTAGATATTGTCTCAGGTTTCAGCTTCTCTATCCTGAGGTGTTTTTCCTATTTACCAGGAGACACAGGTGAGACTGCTGGGAGCAGCCACTCTTTTTACCTAAAGGAGTAGTGAAAGGTTACATCTGAGACTTGCCTTTTAAGCCTGGTAGCAAGGTAAACTGTACCTACCCGACGGTAGCAGCTCTAGGAGTGAGGCCTAAGGCCTGGTCCCCTGAACATGAAGACGAATGAAAAGGCATCTGATGCCTCCCCTGACAGACATTGGCAATGTGACTATGGGACCTGAATGTGAGGTTAAAATAGACCTGGGCTCAGTGAGAGTGGTGGAGGTTGCTGAACCTGGGAGTCCTTAGCTCGCTACCAGGCCAAGGAACTCAAATGCTGGTGCTTGCACTGATTACGCCCCTGTGTCTGTGCACAGCTTGTGTGGGAGCATTTCGACTTCCAGAGGCTAGTCTGTGAGCAAGTAGGGCATGGCTTGCTGGGCTGCCCCAGGTTGGGGCAGGTGTGGGCTCCTCCTGGCTGCAATTGAAATAGATCCCTGACTGAGTTGACTCAGACTGAACCCTATCGGGAGGGAACGTTGCAGACCTCTCTTTCCTCTGCAGAAATTCCGATAGCCTCAGGGCAGCGTCCAGGGCCTGAGCCTGGAACATAGTTTTCTGCTGTATTCAAGTCAAGGCACCAATGTTGTAATGTTAGTAAATAAACCTCTACACAACATATTTGCTACAAGGAGATATATTGTAAGGGAAGAGGAGAGAGAAAGAGGAAAGGGGCACCCCAAGGGGACAGAAGAAAGAAGCCAAAAAAGTGACACAGAGAGAGCAAGGGGGTGCCAGGAGGGTTATATGCCAGGATCCCAGGGCCCTGCCAGAGCAGAGTAGGTGATGACATCAGAGGTTGCTAAGCAAACTAGAGACAAACTAGTGGGGCTGCCTATATGCTAACAAAAGGGGACTGGAGGATAACACATTATTTGATATCAAAGTCTTGTACTTTTATTGTACAAAGAAAGAAACAATGTCCATTTTTTTATATCTATATAACTTAGAATTTACTCCATGTCAATGATGAACTGCAGTTTCTTAGTCTGTGTGCTAAGTGATTAGACAGGAAGTAAAATATTTTATATTTCTGATTTCTCTATCTCAGGGTGTTTGGCTAGACATTCTTGATAAACTACTGGGCTGACTTTATTATTATACTTTTATTTTTGGTAAGAATATCAAGCACTATGATCATTTCTGGGCAGTGGCAACTGAAGGGGCCTCTGGCCATAAGCTGGGGAGTTAATTGGTTCCAGAACAAGTTTGAATAATGTTAAGAAATCCTCTCATGAAGCCCTTGGAAACTGAGTGGAAAGTGTGCTCCCCTTACAAATTCATGTTATTTTGAACATTTACTTCATATAATGGAAGGATTTTGTTAGAAGCATTAGGCAGGGGAGACCAATACTCACAGAGAGAAGACTCTCAAAAACAACCCATAAATTCCTTCACTATTATTTTCACATTCCTTGTTGACTTACATGCCTCTCTTGCAATAAATAATTTACTGTAATAAAAAATTTACTACACTAAAACTATCATTAAGGTCACTGAAAGAATAAATCATCACATTTTACAGAGTATGCCTCGCAAACAAACTTTATTGCTCGGAGTTTTATTTGCTGGGAGATAGGATGAGCAAGACACTTAGAGGAAGTAAGGATTTCTAAATGAAAATTAAAACGTTCCTACAGAAAGGCACCAGGATTGAACTTGACCTCTGGGAAACAAATCAAAGGCCCTCATAAAAGCTGTGCTCCTGGCCACATCAGAGCTATTTTTATGGACCAAATTTCTAGTGCTATCTCTGGAAATGTGCACACTTATGACTCTCTAAGGAAAGGACAAGACATGATGCCAGCTTGTTAGTTAGCATCCTTCAAACACAATGTGGACACTCTCAAGCCACACGGAATACCCACAAACAGCAGGATAACATAGCTGACTTTAGCCCATGTCTCTATTTATGTGCAGGTGTGTGTGTGTGTGTGCGTGTGTGTGTGTGTGTGTGTGTGTGTGTGTGTGTGTGTGTACAACATGCCAAGTTTATTGAAACAGCTATAGATATTTTAATAAGTGCAACTAATCAATAATGTAAATGAATTATTATTTAATTCTATGATATAATTGTCAAAATAAAATGTTAGATACAATCTAAGTATCTAAATTACTTTGGCAACTTAATGTCTTTTCAGGGGATAATGGATTAGGCAGTGTTCAAATGTTGAATTGTATTTTAAAAAGACTCCCAGATATTATTAATGTAAACAAGAGTACCTTGCAATTAGAAAGTGTATATTTCATAACTTTGTTTGCTTCTTTATGTTTATCATACACCCACAGGGCAAGTACTATTTGAATGTAAGATGCAATTGCAGGAAAGGTCTTCTTGACCATGATCAGAAACTATTGCCATGATGCAATCCTCCTCTAGTTTCATTTATCACCCTTGATATCATACCCACATTTTCCAAGAATTTACTGATTCATTTAGCCAACAAGCACTTACAATGCTCCTAATATTCATGTAAACACTGTGCAGTTCATGGCAGATTTATCAGATGACTGAAGCCTCCTTCCTTCCTGCTGGCCAGGATCAAGGAGTGACAGTGTTTTGAAGCTGAGAAGTGAAGGTGATGCTTTAAGCTATGGAAGCCAGACTGTTGGTAGAGTTCCCAGTAGTGATAAGGATGTCCCTGAGAACGCTTCCATGGGTCAGATTTTTTCAAAAATGTGGAATCAGATTCTAAAAACATAGGGAAAGCCAGACTTTCACTTTTTGTTTTGCCATTGTTTATTCTTATTGAAGTTTTGACTAATTTATCAGTCTATAAAAATAAAAAACATAATTTCTTTAGTGTAATGCTGTATGGATTTTGATATTTCCTGAGGGTGGCCGAGTTAGATAGCAAGGCTTTATTCAACTGAACACCAGGACTGACATGCTTGTAACCAAAAAGAGCACTCAGATAAGGTGAGGTGGCACTGCAGGACAGCAGAAAGTCCAGGTCCAGTGGATAAGAGAGGTAATGAACAAAGCTATCCCAGGCATTGAAGAACAGCAGGTAAAGGATGCTGATCTTAGACTCAGCAGGCAGCATATCTGTCTCCAGCATCTCAGACTGAACGTGACTCAGGCTGAGAAGACAGGAAAAGCCTCTATGGAAGAAGTGACTTACAGAGGAAAGAGATAAATAGCATCCTCCCAGCACACACAGGGTGCATGGATCACCATACTGGGTTGAACGATGCTATATGCTCCATGTGCAAGAACAAAGGCATAACTCTACAACCCAAAAGTAAGTCAATAGAAGGACAAATGCAAAAACTGACAGGTATAAAAGGGAAAAGAATAAGAAGGTTAAATCTGAAATTTCTAGCTCACATTACATCAAGGCCCTCAGAGCCAATATATATATATATATATATATATATATAATCACAGCCATTGTATATTTTCTCTAATACAATTTAGGAATTCTTATAGAAATTTGAAAATAGGGCTCTAAAGTTCAAACTCCACTGACTTTAGTTACAAAGTTTCTTAGTATTTTAGTTTATGTGTATGATTGCTTTGCTTTCATGTATGTATGCACACTGTGTGCACACTTGGTTCCTACGGAAGCTAGAAAACCATGCCAGACTTCCCAGAACTGTAGTTAAACACAGTTGTAAGCCACTCTGGATTCTGGGACTAGAACAGCATGTGCTATTAATCATTGAGCCATCTCTCCAGCCCTAACTGTGCAGTCACCTTTGAAGGCAGGTAAGAAGAGGAATAAACCAGGCATAGTGGCACACACTTCAATCGCAGCACTCAAGAAGCTGGGGCAGGCAGATCTCTGTGAGTTGCAGGCCAGCCTAGTCTGTATAGAGAGTTCCAGAAGAGCCATTACTACATAGAGATACCTTGTATAACTAAGCAAGTAAGTAGGTAAACAAATAAATAAAAAGTATAGGAGAACAAATGAGACTTGAAATGGTAGGGATGACAATTCAGTAATTGCCCTGGGAATACACACCCACCTGTTTCTAGACTAATGCACTGAAGGCAAAACACTATTTACCATTTGACCTGCCTGAATAACATGTAACATGACAAGGCCTTACCTGAAAACACTGATCACAGAGATTTCCTCAGGGAATATAAAAAATATATCAACTGAAGAAAGTGAAGCAGGCAATTTGCATTAGAGATGATTTTATTTGCACAAGTGAGCTGAAAATAGCTATTTCCCTTGGCAGATTTCTAAAGATGGATTTGTATATCAGAAAATATAGCCACGTGGACATGCATATTTGCATATCTTATGTAAGTAAAACCAAAAATATAAATAATACGTATCAAAGTAGAATGATAGTGTGCACAGGTTGATGATTTGATCAAGCTTTAAAACAATGATAACTGTATTAGAGAAAAATAAAAAAAGAAAGAGACTAGTCCTAACACTGATACATCCAGTGGATCTTTTGTGCATTCTTCTCAGGTGTTAAATGCATGCACAGTTGCTTATGTAGTCTCCAGTACCCTCTGAAAAGAGGAAAATCTTGCTGAAGTTAAAATGTGCCTCTATTACTTTCATTGGCTTCTAAGCTGCATCTTTCTTGCATTGAACGTGGTGAGGCTGTGCTTCCTGCTTTAGCCATCATGTTCGTCCTTGTTGCTAACTGCTTAGAAATGGCTAATGCAGCCCTCTATTCCATTAATGGAATCATAATGCCCAAGAGTGTTAATAGCCACTCTCCACCCTGGGCTGGGCAGACCACACGTAGATCACCATGTTCCTGTTCAGAAACACATTTTGAAGGGGTCATTGACAAGTGGTATGACATTCATTTAAAAGAAGATTATCAGGATGCTGAATGCCAAATGGGAGACATTAAAGAAATCAAGGGTGTTTAACCTTGAGAGGAAAGGCTCTGGAATGGAGGTCATGATGGGTCTCCTCAGTTCTCTTAAGTTTTGTTGTGTGGAAGAGGCATTAGACTTGTTTCATCAGGGAATCGAGTTGCTGCTTGGTGTGAAAGAACTAACAGGGAAGTCTCCTTCTGAAAGTCTGCCGGGCTCTCTGCTCACACAGAGACTAAAGCATCTCATAGCAGATGTGCTGAACTGGAAGGTAAGGTGAACACGCCAGAATGATAGTCCAGGCATCGCCAAAGGCCCAGGCAATGTAGGAATGTATGTGACTTAGTCACTGTTCTACCATGACTGTGGGACCCAAATGGCCCAGGGTTACAGAGGAATAGTCGAAGACGCTTCCATTCTGGATAACTCAAAATATGAGGATGGCAGTAGTTGGCTACCTCCCCCTCCCAATGTGGTGCCATGAAGCCAGCTCCCCCACCATGAAGAATTTTTTACCCTGACACTTATCAGCCTTCACTCCTTGTTTGACCTTATAAGGTTCCCCCATCACTGTCATCCCACAGACCCTGAGTATGCTGAAGTATCTTCTAATACCCCTGCCCTGGCCAATGGTACATGGCCACAAAAAATCTTGACTCAGAGACCCTAACCACATCCTCAGAGGCATAAATAACCCCCTTCCAATAAACTGGACCAATTCTCCAAAGTTGTTCCCAAGTGTGTTCTTTACCTGTGCACTCACTCTCCAACCTGCACTGTACTCACCCATGCCTGGATAAGCCTCACTCCTTCCATTCTAGCCTGGGCAAATTGTGCCTGGCTACTCCAAGGGAGAAACAGATATGGGGCAGCAATGATCAAGGCAACTTTTATAAAAGGATGCATTAAATGCTTTTTTTTTTTTTTTACAGTTTCAAAGGGTGAGTCAGCTATCATTACAGCAGGAAGCATGTTACTTTGCATGATCCTGGAAAAGTAGCTGAGAGCTACATTCTGATCTACAGGCAAAGGGAGAGAGAGAGAGAGAGAGAGAGAGAGGAGAGGAGTGGGTAAAAGAGAAGGAAGGAAGGAAAGAGGAAGGGAGGGAGGGAGAAGAAAGAAGAAGTGAAAAAAGAAGGAAGGAAGGAAGAAAGAAAGAAGTCAACTTATCAACTAGGTCTAAGCATGCAAGTATATGAGCCCATGGGGGCCAAATTCATTCAAATGACCACAGAGAAGTTGATGAGCACCCAGAGACAAACATATGACATACTACAGAATAATGAGTCCTCCACCTTGCATGACCACTAGGTTGATGGCATTTATATTCATATCTGAATCATTAAAAACACATGAGTTCATGTGCATGCACAGAGAGGGGGGGGAGCATATTCACACATATACCATATTCATTCTGTTGGTTCCATTGCCTTAAATCTGTGCTATTCCTGAGGCCTCTTTCAAAAAAAGATGCTCCTATTCCAAGACCATCTCCTGTGTATTATGAATTATTTTATATTTTGATCACTAATAATGTAATGTTCACTAATAATTTTCCATTTACCTTACCCTGGACTGAAGCTGAAAATTCCACTGATATTTTACATTTTTACAAAAAAATTTTACTTTTTATAATAGAAAGTATTTCAGTATTTTCTCACAAACATCTATAAACCCAAAGTTAATAAAACTTATTAGCAATGGTCCTTATTAATGATACCACTGCCATTGTAGAGATAAGTAAACAGAATCCTTAAACAGCCTAAGCATTTGAGTGAAACTTTTTCTCAATGAAATATCAGCATCTACTCAATTCTTTTTCTCAGTATTTCATAGTAACTGCATATTTACAATTAGTATGGAAAAAATGAGTCAAAACTAATCTAGTATTTGAGTAACTGCCCCTCATCTAGTGCTTTTAGCATTATTTGAACACTGTTATCTATTATGTACCTGTGGGGATCTATTCTATACAGAATAAAAATGCATCAGTTGACAACCCCATTTTCATGAGAACATCATGGAATATATTTACAAAAATCTGGGTTATATGGTGTAGATGAGAGTAGAATATAACCTAACTGCGATAGGCATTATAATACTAGACTACTGATTCTAGTACTCAATAAAAAAAAACATGAGATTAAGTGGAGCACAAGAGAATATGACTAAGTAAAAGGCTTATAAATCTTAAGATGGAAGAGGCCCTTCCAGCATAGTAGAACACAGCACCCTGTCTTAGAATAAAGTTTTAAGTAAAAAGTGCAGTCCAACATAATGAAAAAAAAATTTTTGGTTAGCTCAATAAAAGAGAACATGGCTGTTTATTACTAAATATATCCTGTATATTATTGTGTGTGATATATTTTTGTGTGTGTATGATATATTTGATATAGTTGGCAGTGCAGGGAGCTTGTTTACATTAGCAATACTCAACACACAGATGATGCTTGAGATTACGATGGCTATAGTATCATTAATACTTTCTGCTCCATTACAACCTTATGGACAACCATTGTACATGCAATTGTACAACTACATGTCTGCAGCTAAATGTGAAGTCAATATTTACATAAATTTATGAAATATGAAGGGTATGTATGCCATATGTAAATGTCAGATAATTAACAGTTAAGTATATATTTAGTGTCACAGGATAATTTTTATTGGAAGCAATCATAAACATATAACATGTTTGAGTTTACTTTAAAATATATACTACTATATACAACATTACCAAAATATTATTTTGAATCTCTGATATTTGAAGTACCTAGTAGAGGCTCCTATGTGTGGGATCTGGGGAAGGTGGGGACATAGTTCAAACTATAGGAGCCTTTTACTGTGAGCATTGTTTCCACCCAATAAAATGGGAAACTCCTTATTTTGTCTATTTCAGAATGACTAAAAATAACCAAATAGTGTCAACCTGGCTTCAATGTCTCAACTTGTATCTTCACATGGATGCCATCAGAGAGTCCTACTCTATTTTCCAAGTCAGTTTACTTTCTCACTCTTAAATGACTCTTACACATTCTATCCTGCGCAAAGAAAGCTCCAGACTACTTTTCCCTCTGCTAAGCCCCACTGGTCTTCTCAACAAGGAAAGAGATGTAATCAGGAAAAACTTAAGAGCCCAAGCTCTGATCTACACACAACTTTCCTCTGGTCCCACACAATTGACTTATCCAAGTCTGATGGATGAAATTTGTGATCTTCACATAAAGCCTCTCTTCTACTTGCGCATGAGTGCTAAGCTTTCCTACCCATGTAAAGGTATTGCTCCTTTTCTCCCTTTTTCTCACACTCAGTGTATTCCCCTTGACTGGATCCTCCCCCATTCATATCAGCACAAGGTGATATTGTGGATCTTTTCTATAATCAATAGACAAAGAAACCCTCCTTAGGTTCACCCTCGCTCTGCACCCATTCCTCCATTTCCTTTTCTATAAGGCGCTGCAATCAGCCTTTGTGGTGCATAACGGTACAGACTCTGAAACAAAATTTGTTGGGTTCAAAATTTGGCTGGATTTCTTACCAATGCAAGAACCAAGTCATTTCACATTACTTTGTCCCAGTTTAAGAATGTCTAAAATAAGGCCATGCGTGGTGGCGCACGCCTTTAATCCCAGCACGCGGGAGGCAGAGGCAGGCGGATCGCTGTGAGTTCGAGGCCAGCCTGGTCTACAAAGTGAGTCCAGGACAGCCAGGGCTACACAGAGAAACCCTGTTTAAAAAAAAAAAAAAGAATGTCTGAAATATAAAGATAGTATAACCCCCAAGAAAGGACAGGTCATAAACAGAGAGAAACAACATGTGGAATATGTACACATTCTTGATTGTTAAAAAACAGATGATCACAAATGTAGTCAGGTGGGACAACATTTACCTCACCTTCTCTTTAGGTTAAAAGTCCAAGCATAGTGCAGCTTAGCTGGGCTCTAACCTCAGTGGTCCACTTGCCTGTGTCTCCTCTGCTAGCCTGACTGGAGCCCACTCAGGCTCTTGGTAAAATTCCTTTTCTTGTGGATATTGCCTTGCTATCTGTCCACTGGAGGTCACAGTATAAGTCAAAGAAGTCATAACCAACTCTTAGGAACTCTTTAGAGATCCTTCCACACAGACTTCTTCAACATGACTGACTGTATTTTATCAGTCCCAACAGGAGAGTCTCTCACCTAGAGGAAGACATAACTCTCCTTTGAGGGCATTAACTAAGTCAGACCTAGGAACAGCTCTTCACCCTTGGAGTAACTTCCCCTTTGCAATATCCACTGTCTAAAAGCAGCCACAGAAGCTATCACACTTAGGGAAAAGGACATATGTAGGTATGAGCACCAGGCATGAATCGATGGGTCAATCCAAAGTCCACCCTTCCACAGAGAAGTGAGTGCTTTGCTATGTTCTCATCAACAAAGTTAAACTTACTACCAAGCATTTGAAACTGACCCCAGGACCATAAACTCTTGTTGAATATATGAATGGAGGGTTTATGATATGAATGGTGTTTGACAGCATCTATTGAAGTTCAATATACACATACAGTTTCAGGCAACTGCTTCCATTTCTTAATATCCACATAGAGATATGAAGATTTGCAGTAACGAACTGTTTAAAATAGAATTCTGATAACAGCAAAACATCCTAAATGCAATGAGAATTAAATAACATATGGTGCATTTGCACTCTGAAGTATGCAAATGTTAAAAATGAATGAGATGGGGCTGCATAGACTAATACAGAAGGAGATTAGTAATACATGATTGATAAAAATTTTAAAGCGAGTTTCAGAACAATAGCATCGTGTAATATTATTTTTAAAAATGAATGCATGTACATCTACTTGCCTATGCATCCATTCATTTATATTTTCATACTTTAATGAGAAAGCAGATACAGAATGATACCCGGCAGATTGCTAAAAGTTTCTTATTAGTTGAATATTTATAGCTCGCAAGTGCTATTTGCATATTTTATAGAATTTTTAGTTTTTTCCAACACAATGGTTTTGTTATAGTTTACATAAGGGTGATGCTTATTTACCCATGAATATATTATCCTGAATGTACTTTTCTTCCATTCTTCCATTCCTAACTTACCATTTTATCAAGCAGCTATATATTTTTACTCATATGCCTTCTTGGCTATTAATTGATAACGATCTCAATATCACTTATAGAGAGAGTCATACAATAGGATGTATGTACAAAAATGACAAATCCTACACTACTGTAGCAGCCAAAGGGAAGAGGGTACTCCGATAAGGAACTGTGGGAGTTACATAAATTGCAGTACACAAAGTAAGAAAACAGCACAGCCATTAAAAGGAAAGACCATGGCTGTGCTTATGTTATGGAGTTCTTCTTTTTACAAACTGCATCCTACACCAGCAATTATTTATTTTGTAACTTTGCAACTTATACTTAAGAAAACAATGGTTCCTCTAGTAGCTTTTGCTACTCTCATTTCTCCTTGGTTTGGGTATTGGGTTGATGGAGCCTTTCAGCTTTTTTTTTCTAGGAGTCTGTGTGGCAGCACACAGGAAGAATCAGCTTTCCCTTTAAAGTCATGAAAACCCACACAAGCCTGGGTGGCTTTGCTTCCTCTGACTTGTTTTCAGATTTCTTCTGTAGTCGTGGCAAATGAAGAAAGTGAGCATTGAAGAGAGTGAGCACAAAGCCCTGATTTTGGAAGAAACACATCTTGTAAAAAGTCTTGGAAGTGCGAGGCACGTTGCCAGGTGGAGCTAAAACCGCAAGCAATTGGCTTACAGAGCGTACTAATGGATGGATGAACAATGACAATAATGGCACCTGGAGTCCCAGGAGAGGGAAGAAGATGTGTTTGTCCTACACATTGGACAATGCCCAGGAGGCATGGGTGAAGAAAGCTTGTCCCATGAGTCCTGCATTTAACTCAATTACTTTGCTTTGGTTCTACAATTAGCTGGGGCATTATTCATGAGAATTCTTTTCGGTCAATAAAGCAGAAGGGGGGAAAGGCAACTGGGGAAAAACAAACCTGTTGGTTAAGGGATGCAGTAGCTGGGCCTCAAGTCCACTCCAGCTTAAGAGCTTTCAGCATGTGCATCACTACAGTAACCTCCATTTAATACACTTGCCTTTTAGTCCCCTCAAGACCAGGAACCCTTAGTAGCACATATTTCAACAATCAACAGATTGATTTAGTAATATATGTGTGTATACAAATACATATATTTATGCAATAACAATCAATGAAAAGAACGGGCATGGATTTTAAAGAAAGATGGGGAGGCTATGTAACAAGGGTTTGGAGGGAGGAAAAGGGAGAAATGTTGTAATTTAATTATGACCTCAAAAGAAGAAAGAAAGAAAAATTAATAGGTGATTTAGTTTGGAATACTTTTTGTTTGGGAGTAAAGTTACAAAGATAACATGGGAAATGTTTCCTCAGTTCCTCCAGTATTTGCAGACATGAAATAAACCTAAATATGAGGTTTTAGTCAGTGGTGTGGTCCAGGGCTATGGAAAGATGCTAGCTGAGCATGAGCCTGCTAAGTGAGACAGAGCCAGCCATCAAGCATCATGCTTCTATGGTTCTTGCTGGATTTCTTGGGCTGTGCATCAGTTTCCTGATCGGAGGTCCTGCTGCAAGCAATAGCAAGCAGTTCTTCCTTCAGGTTGCTGCCTTGAGTTCCTGCCTTGGCTGCTGCCTTGAGTGGGTTCCTGCCTTGGCTTCCCTCAATTACTAAAACTTGGAAGAAAAGATAAAATGAACCCTTTCCTCCCTGTGTTGTTTTTGGTCAGAGTATTATATTACAGCAACAAAAAGAAACTAGAACAGCCAGTCACTAAACACACCCTAAGTCCATGGATGAGCAGTTAAGCCTCATCTTCTAAAGTCATATTTAAACATGTCTAGAATTCCTTTGTAAGATATGGACTCTTGGTCCTATTTTTTTTTTAATTATTCAATCCTATTTATGTAATATATAGTCTCCTGGACATTCTTTTATTCTTTAAATTATAATTAAAATCTACCTTTATTTGTTTTTCAGAGTTCAAATTCTTTTAAAGTCCTGAGTTACCCAGATGCTTGCCATGTCAGCTAGTTATCAGTCTGCACTCCTGAGTGGTAAGCATCTGACTCTATGCACAGGGTGGAGGCACCTTCCCTTGTTTTGCTCCACTGTATCCAGTGTAAAAAGCTAAATATAGCAAATGTTAGACACCTGCTGATAAATGATAAGCAGAGGTTTTGTTTGCTTCAAGATAAAGCTATGTTAAAACCATTCAACCAGGTAATTTACTTCTCTAATTTTTCCAAATATCAGTAGAAGAACCAGCTTGGAAACGGAAGGCAGGCTAGAGAGATAGCTCAGCAATTAACTGCACTAGCGGCTCTTCTAGACGACCTTCGTTTAGTTCCCAGAACCCACATGGCAACTCACAGCCATCTGTAACTGCAATCCTAGGCAATGCCAAGCCTTTGTCTGGCTTCCAAGGGTGCCAGGCACATAGTGTTGCAAAGACGTACATGTGAACAAAACACCAATAATGAATGTGTGTGTGTGTGTGTGTGTGTGTGTGTGTGTGTGTGTGTGTGTGTGTGTGTAAAGAAATGAAAGGCAAAGACTAGTGCCCACCTGTAAATCAAGTACTTGGAAAACCTGGGTTGGAAGATTGATAGTTTAAATATTGAAAGTAAATTAAATTGAAAAGAATCAGTCATGGTGACACACAACTGTAATCACAATATTCAAGAGGTGAAGGCAAAGAGGAATTGGGAATGCAAGCCCAGTTTAAGCATATAGTGAGACTGGGGCCAGCCTCAGCTACATGAGAGTATACTGAATGAGAAGAAGAATACAAAGGAGGGAAGGAAAGAAGGAAGAGAGGGAGGGAGGGAGGAAGGAAGGAAGGAAGGAAAGGAGAGAGGAAGGGAGGAAGAGAGGGAGAGAAAGAAAGAGAGAATCTGCAGCTCAGGAAAAAAAAAAAAGACCTTATCAAGACAATTCTCGGTGTCCTTCGTCATGCCTTTTGAAAAAGAACATCGTGATGGGTGGATCGGGGCCCAGGGGGGTCTGCTCAAGCTATTGCACTAACCACGGACAATACAAGTAGTAAACATCGAACCCCTACTCTCATCTACCCAATGAACAGGACATTCTCCACAGTTATATGGAGAGTGGAGACTGACTTTGACATGAACTCTGGTGCCCCATATTTGACCACCTCCTCTTGGTGGGGAGGCCTTGTAGCACTCAAAGAAAGAATAAGCAGGCTACCAAGATGAGACTTGATAGCCTAGGACCATATAGTGGGGGAGCAGGTCCCCCTTGGTCATAGACATAGGGGAGAGGAATAGGGTGAAAGTAGGAGGGAGGGAGGAACGGGAGGATACAAGTGATGGGATAACAATTGAGCTGTAATCTGAATAAATTAATAAAATTAAAATTAAATAAAAAAGACAATTCTCGGAGGGAAACTGCTGTTTATATGAAGCCTATTTCCCACTTAACATAAGCCTTGACTTTCCTCAATTTACAATGTTAGATCTCTGATACTCTGGCCTTTCGCATAAAACTGCCTATTTATTAAAAGAGCCACATATTTCAAAAAGCCAAAACCCCAAAAGATTCATTTCAAATCAACTTACATTTTTAAAAACAACATTTACCCAACATAAAAAGGAAACCTTGCAAAATTTAATTACCCTAATTTTTTAAAAAAAAGTTATTATTGCAATAATCAATTCCAAAGCTGCACATATTAATGAGATAAACACACTACTTCGATACTTGGGAGCTCTTGACCCTAATGTACTAGAGACGTGAGATTGTCTAATTAAGATTCACACCATCGTGTGCTATTACATTTATCAGCCAAGGGATGTGTTTGTTAATTCTTTCCTGTGAGCAAAATGCCAAGTGCTCAAAGGCCAAGTGTAAACAGTCAAAACGAAGCAGAATATTAAGTAATTACATAACAAATTCAGACAGTGTAGACAATAATTACCAAGACCAAAGCATTCATTGTTGGCTCTTGGACATCTAAGCTATCTATTAAAGTACTGGCGCAAGTCCATATAGAAATGACACTGGGTTAAATGTATTTATTAAGATAAATTCGAACAGGCTTGCTTGCTATTTATTATAATTAAGAAAACAAAAGCTAACTGTAAAGAAGATCATCATATTATAATTGGGATCAGATAAGAGGGACTCCCTTGATTTTTAAAGTTCTTTTTGCCATTTTGTTGGAAGGAATATGCATGTGTTGCAGAAGAGAAAGCACTCATAAAGAAAAGTGTTGTTGTTATTGTTGTTGTTGTGTTGTTGTTGTTGTTAACTCTCATATATGAAGTCATTGGACAAGGCACTATGCTCAGAAATATTTCTAATATATCTTGAAATAGAGTCATTGCTATTTTCACACAGGGTCAAGGGTCACGACTGAAGGGTACATATACCTTGCTGACAGCTTTGATGGACATCACACTCAATGTGCCTCCGTCAGGAACCACACCACCTGATCCCCAATTAACACAGTGACGCACAGAGAATGAAAGCCCCAGCCTCTTTGTTTTCACTGTCATCCATCTGTAGTATCGCACACGGGCAACCTTGAATGGCATCTGACAAGTAGAAAGGGGAAAGAAAGACTCCTGCCCCCACCGTCCCAGTAGCAGAGCATCACTCGCAGAGCATCGCGCTTCTCCTTGCAAAAATGTTCACGTAGAGTCAGCATGAAGAAGTGAGAAAAGAAACCCTAGCTTCTGACAGGCCCCGCGCTCACACTTCTTACCCTGCCCCTTGCAGTTATTTCAAAGCAGAGTTTCAACCAGCAACTGGGGGACATCAGACAAGAGGCCTCAGTCATGTCAGGAGTACTGGCTGTTTGCCTCAGCCCAGCCTAGGGATGAAAGAGGTCCTGTTCAGCACTGTTGGGGATTTCAGTTTCTTCCAATGAGGAGAGAGAGAAATGCTTGTTTGAGGAACCCAGGTGTGATCACAGAAACGTCACTAGTCAGAAGCATGTGGCTCTGGGCCAATTATCCAGTTCTCCTGCCCTCTCTTTGGGGACCATGCTCTGGCCCGTTCCCATTGCTTCTGAAGTCCTGTATTTCAAAGGGTTCATTAGAAACGTGAAAATAGACATCTGGTTCTGGTTATTTAGGAATCTTAGTGGGTACAGTTTCTTCCAAAAACGACCTGATCGGATATAATCAGTAAGAGTTAATTTATGATCCTAATTTCCACTAGTCAAAGCTCGGTGTGTGTTGTCTGTATTTTTTTTCTAATGATAAATCAATTAAGAGGGAGCAATTGGAGACCCAGACATAGCATTCTTTTCATACTATCGGCCTCCCTTTACCATGAATCAGTCTTTTCTCCACCTTGGAACTGTACTGTTGTCTATAACTAACATATATCTGTTGTGAGCAAACATTTTACCTAGCAGTTTTTTTTTAACACTATAGTTTAAATGGAAATAAAATCATCTTTTCACATAAAGGCATACAATGTGAGATAATATTACAACTGCAACTCCCCAAATGCCCAGCATGCTTTAGTCCTAAATTTGAAATTTTGAAGCTGTTGGAAGGATTATCTAGAAATAATCCCTTTGTATCTGTTATTTGTTTATTTGAAAATAGAAATAAATTTCGTATTTTCCCATTTAAAAGACATGGATTTTTTAAAAATTTAAACTATAAAATAACGCTCTGGAAAATTTTTTAAAAGCCCAATGATAAGGGGTCTTATCAAGAGTCTTAGGACAAATTTAACATTAAGATTTGATTTAATGAGACAGAACAAAATAAAGTATAAAATGAAGAGCAGAACTATAAATGTGTCTGAAATGTAGGTTCCTGAAAAACTGCAAGGAGTTCCCCCTTCAAGGAAGTGTCATGACCAGCCAGAAGCGCCAAGTGGGAACCATTGAGCAGTGGCTCCATGGGAAGCCCCAGAAATCTGGTCCTCAAACACCTGAGGCTCAGTTTTAGCCAACTGCACAGCGTTAATATCACAACTCATTTTTCTAAAGAAACTTAACACCTACATTTTGATGAAAGAATTTGATCTTTAAAGACTCCAAATTTGTTCAATTCCCAGCAACCACATGGTGGTTCACAACCATCTATAATGAGATCTGGTGCCCTCTTCTGGCTTGCAGGTGTACATTCAGGCAAAATACTGTATACATAATACATAAATTAAAAATAATAAATAAAAAAAATTTTTTTTTAAAAAGACTCCTTTAATTCCAGCACGTGGGAGGCAGAAGGAGGCAGATCTTTGTGAATTCAAGGCCAGGCTCCTTTATAGAGTGAGTTTGAGGACAGCCAGTGCTACAGGGAAAAACCTTATCTTGAAAAACCAAAAATAAACAAACAAAGGCCTTTCCCCAAAAGGCCCAAGTGACATGAAACAAGATTGGGGTAAGCCATTAAAACTTAGTTTTCCTCTTAGATTTAAAAGGATTTCAGAGATGTGAAGGGTCATTAATGCTGGTAGGTCATGGGTCAAATGCTACTTAGTGATGACACCAGCAAGGCCAATTCGGGGAGACACTAGTGCAAGCTTCACAGGCGCTGGAGCTCATAAGAGCAGTTATGGTCTATCTTGGCTAAGTGGTTTTTTTTTCCTCAACCAAACTTTGATGTTTTCTGTGACATAAGACTGCAGGTTTCCCTGTGTATTGGTTACTTCTACTCATACACAAAAATCTATTGAAAATTAGACAATGCATAGAAATTGTTTTGAGATTTCAGAGAAATGGTTCTGAGATTAGCATCTCATTTTAATATGGTAAAGTGCACAGGAAATGGAATTGTGATTACTTATACTTCTAAGCATGTTAAAAAGAGTGGTCATGTCTGTAATCTTCCTGGAAGCTAATAGAAGTTTTTTTTTTTTTTCTAACCAAAAACTTCCAGCATAGTTATACTCCCCCACTGAACTGTCCTGTTTCTTGGTTTATTAAATATATTTCATGTTCACCTAGTGGTGTATAAGCTCTCTGTCTGTCTGTCTGCCTCTCTCTCTCTTTCTCTCTCTCTCTCTCTCTCTCTCTCTCTCTCTCTCTCTCTCTCTCTCTCTCTCCTCCTCTCTCATCCTCTCCTCCTCTCTCTCTCTCTCTCTGTGTGTGTGTGTGTGTGTGAGTATGTGTGTGTGTCTATGTGTGTGTGTGTGTGTGTGTGTGTGTTTAATTCAAATTAGCCTATATTAATGAGCAATGCTCTTATAAAAAAAAATAAAAAAATAAAAAAAAACACAGGTTACCAAACAGAAAGCAGTAGCAAATAGAGTCCAGGCTATTGCAATTGCTCTGTATAGCATAGACCTTGATGGTGAAAGCCTATTGCTGAAGACAGAGCATCACAGGTCATGTAGAAACCAAGCCAGTTCTCACCTAGAAGCTCCATTCCCACTTATATGATCTTGAAGGAGATACTGTTGCTTCTCAAATCTTACAAATAAAAAGTCAAGGCAGGAAAAAGCTGTTGTTTCTCAAGACATGGAACGGAGATTCTGCCATTTATCAGTTGCATATGTGCCCTTAACTACCGTGTTACACTAGCTGACAGCAGTCACAGTGCTATGATGTGGGAGTAAAATAGCAATACAGACATGGAAACTGGCTTCAAGGGTATTAGCTGAATATGAAATAAATACATCACTGTGGTAATTGGCCCAGAAACATTTATTCAGTTGCATTAAATAAGCATAAAACATTAGGACCTGCCATTAGAAAGAAACTGAATTTTCATTAAATAAATT
Organism: Acomys russatus; assembly: GCF_903995435.1. Lineage (NCBI taxonomy): Eukaryota > Metazoa > Chordata > Mammalia > Rodentia > Muridae > Acomys > Acomys russatus. The sequence goes on from NC_067154.1 coordinate 41,989,407, forward strand.
CCATAAGCTGTGATATTCATGATACTCTTCAAGTCTCAGAGAGCAACACCAAGGTAATGACTATGAAAGGTAACAATGGCCATATACCCACACTATATATTCATAAATTGTATGGGCCCTGTGTAAATTTTTAAAGGGGCACTACATTGTGCATAAAAGCACTTCTACATTGCACCTGGAAATTACTGAACTGTAGGAAAGAATGATGCTCTGACAGAATAATGCTTGCCTCTAGGGAGAAAAAATGTGCTGGATTTGTTTTTTAAATTTTTTCCCTTTGTATATTTCAAGGTTTATAACTCCCAGAGAGGCGTGTGCACATCTCTGCCTGAACGCAGGCTCATTATGTTCAGAACAAACACTGGAGCAATGTGTCCTGCAGGTGCAATGCTGTTTCTAGCAAAACCATTAGTCCACCAGGAGTTGCCCATTAAACGTGTGTCTTTTTACAACCAGCTGGATCACTTCCTATTACTCATAACAGGGTTATTTACAAATGAGATGCTGAAAGGGTAACATTGTCTGCCTCTGCCAAGGAACCTTCTGTTCTATTAAGAATATAAAAAAAAAAGTAAGAAACAGAAGGGTAACACATCTAGCCAGTTAACGAGATGCTGGTTAAGGGCTGGAGGCAAAGCCCAGGGCCCTTAAACTAGCCAGGCATTAACTACCAGGCAATACTTACAAAGAGGCTAGAAGGGAGAGCAGAGACATCCAGGCTAAATATGTGCCTCTACGCCATCCAGGAAGTCTAAAGAGCTTGAGAAGACAGATAAGTACAACCCGAGAAACACTTTTCTTCCTCTTGTTCAGAGATCAGCTCAGGACATATACCAACAAGGCTCCAGAAGAAAATCGATGTCACCTCTTGTCTCTATATGTTTCCTTATTACATTTTCTCTCTCCTCCTTCATGAAATGGAAATGTTTGCATGGAGGAGTCACTTATAGATCTGGAGTAAATGTTAGGGATTTTATGAAGGAAACTCAAAATGAATACCTGCTTGTTTCACCCCAGCTGAAGGTTGAGGACAGTATTGTGCTGACCAAGGATATGAAGAAAATGAAGTCTCAACAAAATCCCTAGGCTGGTGTAGTTCCAAGACTGCAGTAGAATCACTGTCTAGCAGCAGTCCATGTATGCTGTTCTTGCTTCACTAAAAAGAAAGCATAAGTTTGGGCTTGGAAACAGGCTTCTGCCTTCAGCAGCTGCTAGGATGAGCTCCATTTGCCTTTGGTTTCCAAATGTCAGCAGATGTATAAACGAAAAGGACGTGGAAAGATCTACAGGGGATACAGAGAAAGGAACTAGAAGCTTCTTATGTCTGGGTGTCTAGCTTCTTACACCCACTTGTGAACTCCCTAGTCCTGTTTCTGTAATACTGCTATGTGCCTTGTAACAATGTATCCGTGGGCTAGGAAGCTTTCTCTAGTGAGAGCGTCCTAACGCGTGCTTACTGGAGCCCAGGAATTTTGGCCAATAGCTAGAGACAGCATCCTGATGCAATGAAGAGATACAGCACATCCAAGATAAATGAGGTTGATGACAGCACAACATGGCACAATGTTTCATAGTAAGTTTGCGTTTTCTAAGTAGAATAAATAAACTGTGAAATGATAAAACTATAGCCAATACATAAACTTGTAACGCTTATTATCTCTACCAACTACTGTGTGTTGCACATGATTGCATGTACCGTGCATTTGAGACTAGGAACACAGTGAGTTTATAGAGTCCCAGGAACATGTGGGAGATGCGTATTAAGCTGTCATGATAGAGCAGGCAATGAGAATCTCCCAGCTCTGCCATTATTTTATGAGTTCAGCTGTATGGGTGCTTTGTCATCGATGGAAAAGTTGCAGTGCAGCCCGTGAACATTATCACACATCTTTCTGTGGGTTTTATCCATACCGTGTATCTTTGCCTTTTGTTGATTGCCTACATAGAGCTCTGAAGTTCTTCCCAAGCCCCAGAAATAGATAACTAACAACAAAAGGAGCAGAAAGCAATGGACACAGATTCCCTAAGAGTAAGTTAAAGTCAAAAAGAGGTTTATATCACATACACAATAGAACCTGATTCTTAGTTTCAATATCTCCTTGCCATGTTATCCTTTCTTTGCTTCACTCAAGGAGCATCTTTTAATAATCTCTCCCAGCCCAATGGTTGTCACAAGCAATTATGCATTGCCCTAACACCACATGAAAAAATTCCTGTTGGCAGTGTCCCCTCCTCAGAAACAGTTTAAGGACTGTCTGCTGTCACTTCCGTGCCCATTTTTTTCAATGTGCTTATTAAAACACCTGTCCTTAGTCACATAGAAACTCTCAAGATGAGGCATCTGGTAAATGAAATCATTCCCTCTTCATCACACAAATATTTCAAGAATGTGGACTCCATTGATATAGTCACTTAATTTTACTTACATTGACAACTCTCATAAAGTACATAAGATATCCCAAATGAGGTAGAGGTGACTATCAAACTGTCCCTTCTTAATTCAATATGGATCATATCTTACTGCTGTGAAAGGTTAAATGTCATAAGTAGAAATGCAGAAGACTTCGCAAGAAATGCTACTCTCAGTGGAGGCTCTTCCGATGCAAATAATCCCCTTAGGGACCTATATTACTGACTTTTGCAAAGCTGAGATCAAAATGTATAAGAAAACAACTTAAAGCAGGGAAGATTTAGTGTGCTTTCCACTCATGATCATAGACATTTCCTCCTGCAGCAAATAAGAAGAGATCCAAGGCCCACAGCCATGGAATTCACAGAGAATCCTTGGAGTTCACAGCTCCAAATAGGATATCTCCATCAAACTCTTCCCCTCAGAGATCAGGGAACACCTGGAAGAGGAGGCCGAATGGAGGACATCACAAGAACAAGACCCTCGGAAACAATTGAGCTAAGCTCAGAAGAACTCACAGAGACCAAAGCAGCCAGAAAAGGGCCACTAAGGGCCTGCACCAGATCTACTGTATGTATATTGTAACTTTCAGCTTAGTGGGGTTTTATTTCATTAATTTATTCAGATTACAACTCAACTGTTATTCCCTCACTTGTATCCTCCTGTTCCTCCCTCCCTCCTGCTTTCCCCCTATTCCCCTCCCCTAGGTCTAGGACCCAGGGGGACCTCCTCCACCACCATATGGTCATAGGCTATCAAGTCTCATCTTGGTAGCCTGCTTATTCTTTCTTTAGAAGAACATCGTGATAGATGGATCAGGGCCCAGGGGTGTCTGCTCAAACTATTACACTAACCAAGGACAATACAAGTAGTAAAGATCTAACCCCTACTCTAATCTAGCCAATGGACAGGACATTCTCCACAATTATGTGGAGAGCAAGGACTGACTCTGACATGAACTCTGGTGACCCATATTTGACCACCTCCTGTGGGTGGGGAGGCCTGATAGCATTCAGCTTACTCCTGAGTATATGAATCAGTGAGTCTCTGATTCTTGTGCCTGTTCTTGGGGTGCTTTTCCTTTTGTTGTGTTTTCTGGTCCAGCCTCAGTATGATGGTTTCTGTTATATTTTGTTATATGCTTTGTCTTGTATGGTTGTTTTCTCTTATAGCCTGTTCTTTTCTAATGAGAGACAGAAAAGAATTAGATCTCAAGGGGAGGAGAGGAGATGTGGGGGAGAACTGGGAGGGGCAAAGAAAGGAGAAACTAAAAGCAGGATATATTGTATAAGAAAAAAATCAATTTTCAATATAAAGTTAAAATATAAATTAATTAATCAATTAAAAATAAGACCAGATTTGTTTTGGCACCCAGTTTTAGAGCATTCAGCCCATGGTACACTGGTCTCATATTCTAGGCTATAGCATCATGGAAATGGGAGAATGTAGCATAATAGCTTCTTTCATGCATGGCAGACAGGAAGCAGGAAAAGGGAGAGGCAAGATATCCTCAAAGGCTCACCGCTAGGGATGCACTACCTCTGCCTAGATCCTACCTCCTAACATTTGCAGAACTGACCAATATAGTGACAGAAGACAGCAAGCACTCAACACATGAGCCAGTGGGGAGTAGTTCTTAATCAGATCATAACAGACCTTGATCTTGAGACTGAATTCTTGGTGGGTTAGAAAACGCAGTTGCTGATTCTTTCTTTTCTCTGCCATTGATTCCTTCCCCCTGCTTTTATTGAAAATACAATTTTTTTTTTCACACACGATACCATGATTATAGGCTCTCTCCCTCAACTCACCTGAATTCTTTGCCACCTCTCCTCCCATCTGGATCAACCCCATTTCTGTCTCTTATTAGAAAACAAACATGCTTCTAAGAGACAATAGTAAATTAATATAATACAACATAATGCCATAAGATAAAATAAAAACTAACACATCAGAATTGTATAAGACAAACAAAAGGAAAAGGGCCCCAAAGGGGTCATAAGAAACAGAGACCCACTTGTTCACACACTGTAGAATCCCATAGAAGAACTAAACTGGAAAACATAGTATGTATGCAGAGGGCTTGATGAGCTGGGGTGGGTTGGTAGTGGTGGGGCTCCCCTTCTCTAAGGAACAGAGGAGAGAAGGTAGATGAAAATGGAGAGAGAGTGGCACTAGGAAGAGAGGAGGAAGTGGGGCTACGAATGGGATATAAAGTGAATAAATTAATTAATTAATGTAAAAGATGCATGCCTAAACTTTATGTGAAATAGAATACTAGAAGAATGGTTCCAATAGAAAAAAATGATTTACACAAAGGACACTCTTTCTGCCTCCATTTTTGCAGGGTTTACTGAGCCCTAAGGGTAGGGACTTGATAGCAACACCCTGTTTAGAGCAGAGTGTTCCAAGATCTCTCACTCTGCATTATATCTGGGTGTGGGTCTCTGTATTTTTCCCCATCTTCTGCAGAAGGAAGCTTCTCTGATGATGGCCCAAGAAGGCATTGATCTTTGAGTATAGCAGAATGTCATCAGGAGTCATTTTGTTGCTGCATTTTGTTTTTGTTTCATAGAATTGTAGTGTCTAGTTTTACCCTAGGTCCCTGGGCTATCTAGACTAAGCTTCTTAATCACCCAAGCAATATAGGGGATTGGGTTTCATCTCATGGAGTGAGTCTTAAGTGTAATCAGGTTATTGATTGGTTACTCCCACAAGCATTGTGCCGCCGATGCACTAACATATCTTTTGGCAAGGGCACCACTGTAGATGAGAGGGTTTATAGCTGGGTTGGTGTTTAGATTTCTTCTTTGGTGGCATGCAGAGTACTTCCCTGTACCAAAGACACCGGTCAGTAGGGCTGAGGGCTCTGTGTAGCAACCAGCTTGACTTCTCTGTGTTCAATGAGTTGTGTAAGTGTTTCAGCAATATGGTGTGACTATCAGTTGTAAAGAACAAACAAGAACGAAGAGTTGGTAACAGCCTGGGTTGTCTGAGGATTCCTATGGGACCCCTATGGCCAACAAATCAATTAGATGTAACCCAATCCCAGTTTTTAAAAGCTTCATTTCATGACAAGAAATTTCATCATTTGGTGTTTTTCCTTACATGTTCTTCATATATGTGTATATTTTAACAAGATCCTACTACATTACGTTCCCATACCACCCCTCAAATGGCCCCCTTACTTCTATGTCTTTCTACATAGTCTCTCCCTTTGCCACATCCCCCCTCCACTTGATCCTCCCATTCCAATACCCCCATCCATAACTATCTATTTTATTTCCCTTTTCTAGAGAGATCTATCTCTTCTTCCTAGTTCCTTACTGTATACCTGAGCTCTGTAGGTCTATGCATTGTAGCTTGATTATCATTGACTTAAAAAGCTAATATCCACCAATAAGGCAATATATGCCATACTTGTCTTTTTGGGTCTGTGTAACCTCACTTAGGCAAATCTTATACAAATCAAAGCAGACCCTGAACTTGGTCCTGAATTTTTGGTAGGTTAGAACACACAGATGTTAATTCTTATTGGTAGTTTATACAAAAAGATGAAGGTTAAGAAAGCCAATGAGCTATTATTCACAGAGATCCTCCATGTAGGAAGAGTTTTAAAACAGTATCTCCTCTCCATCATCATCATACCAAGCCAGTTTTTGCTACCTTTGGATGTAGTTTATCTTCCCAGGGTTTTATGTCCTGCCTAGTCCACAGTAGAGATATTATAGGGTGGAACCTCAATAATGTAGATCTTCTGCAAGGGCTTTAAATTGAGAACAACCATTGTGATGCCAAGTACCATAAGGTGATCGCAGGACCCAGGGCCCAGATGTTTATATTCTTGATTTTCCAGAGCTAACCATACCTATTCTTAATGCTTAGCCTCCTATGTTATAGAATGTGTGTGTGTGTGTGTGTGTGTGTGTGTGTGTGTGTGTGTGTGAATGGCATACCATGGCACAGGTATAGAGGTCAGAGGACAACTTGTCAGACTTGGTTCTATCCTTCCATCATGTAGATTTCCCTATTTGAACTTTGGTCATGAAGCCTGGTGAGGAATGCATTAACCCACTGAGCTATCTTGCCAGCCCCTAAAAGTGTTTACAAGTATAGTGTCATGACACCTTATCACTTGTGCCTCAATGTTAAGCAGCTAAGAATTGAAAGAAAGGGGTTTCAAGTGGCCAGTATGTGACAGCCAGAAAAATCAATCATAGTTGGTCATAATTTAGTTTCTTCTAATTTTTTTTTTTTTTTAGTTTTGTAGTACTTTGCATCACTCTATAAGCAAATACAAATCCAGGATCACTCACATTTTCCAAGTTTTATTCTATATTTCTACTCTCAAATGATCATGCTGCAGAGCAGGTGTTTCTTTTTATCCTATCTAGATTAGATATTGAAAACATAAAGCTTGCCATTAGCAACAAAGGGGACTCAATATTGATCAGATATTTGAACAATGATTAAATGTTTAGCACCTATGGTAGAAAACATTATAACTTCCATTTTACAAGAAGCAGTACAATTTTATAATGTTATTGTGGGAAATGCCAAGTTAGTCATAAGGAAAGCATTACCTTTCAACTAATGTTACTTAATTCTGTGTGTGTGTGTTTTTTTTTACTGAAATCCCACAGAAAGATATTTCCTCATCGCACCATATGTCTCTAGTCTTTTTATAAGCAAGTTGGGCTCAGAATTAGAGAGCTGCTTTCTGTGCATAGTGGAGGTGAGTTCTTCTGTCTGAAAATCAATTCCGTGGGATAGGCTGACATCAATTTATCAATCACTCTAACTGCTCTAGCACTGTGACAATTAGTTGATCTCTTGTCATTACACATGTCAAGAAATGCTTTTCCTACAAACTGCTACTTGTTCCTGTCACAAAGGGATGTAGATCTTTCTATTATGTCACTAGAGGATGCTTTTGTGAAAAACCTATAGAAAATAACTATAATACTTTTCCTGAGGGGAAAGAATGAAGAAGCCACAGACTACTTGCCCCAAATCTTAACCAAGTTTAATTCAAAGCATACAAATTAAAAATATTTTAATGAATTTTTAAAAAGATTTTGTAATCATATATCAATAATCCCATTATGTACAAAGTATAGAAAATCATTTCGATATTTCTGTCTGGAAATTAAAAAATAAATAAATAAATTGCCGAGTGTCCCCTGCATGCTTCCTGTAAAATCTGCAGGCTTTATGGAATCTGGATTCGATTTGGTGTTATGAAGACGGTAGAACTACTGCTAGCTGAAGCATTAGGGTTGCCCTGAATGTAAGGCCATTGTAGAAGACAGCATGGGAACAAACCCCACAAAAACTAAGAGAGAAACGATAGGAAAGTTGATAGGACCGCCGGTCTTTTGTATGAGTGGAGGCAAACTCGCGATGACAGGGATAGCCTAACGTATATCTCATTATCATATATGAGAACGGGGTCTGGGAAGATGATGACTCAGTGGGCAAAGTGCCTGCTTTGCCTTAAGCATGAGGACCTCTTTGTAAGTGAGGATCGCTAGCACCTAGTGAAATGTCCAGCTCTGGTGCAGGGGCCTAACTCTGGAGTGTGCAGGAGACAGGAGGATCCTGGGAGCTTACCCAACCAGTCAGATTACGGAAATCAGCGAGTTCCGTCTTCAGAGCTCACTGTTTTCTGGTGAAAAATAATAATAATAATAAGGTGGAAAGCAATTGGGGAAGACTCCTGATATGAAGTCTACTTTTTGGAGAGAAATGGGTATGTTACTGCACCTACATATGCGTACAGCACACTTATGCACAGACGCAGTAAAAAGTTATTGGATAATAGGTATAGCTGGAGTCTCGTGTTACTCTTCATTATAAGCATCTGTGTGAATGCGTTAAGACACCCCTCCCTTAGCTCTAGCTACAGAAGGGCGTTCCCTATAGGAATTACAGAGAAGCTGCATGTGCTCTGATCATGGGCCTTTTAAATCGCCTTCTTCAGTATTCAACATTTGCTCTAATGGGCAGACGTTAACAAAACAGCCAGAAAAATACCTTTAAAAAATCATAAAATAGATCTATAATCAGCCACAAAATCCCCAAGTTAGAAGGACCACCAATCAATTTCTTCAAGGAAAAAAAAAGAAAGAAAGAAAGAAAAAAGAAAAAAAACAAAAGAAATGTTAAGTTTAAAATGTATTAGAAGAGTAGTTCTCTAAGAGTCTAAAATAAGTGACAGACAACATAACTAATTAATAAATAAATAATAAGACTCTGAAGTGACAGACCATATTAAGGAGGTCCCCTACTTCCTGCTGAATAACGGTCACTATCACGGGTAGACAGCTGCTATGGACAAAGCAAGGGGTGGAGGTTTTGCCTGCTTCATTTAGGCTTGATCTTCGATTTTTGGTTTTGTTTTAGTTTTCAGGGTTTGGTTTGGTTTGGTTTGGTTTGGTTTGGTTTGGTTTTGCTTTTGAGGCAGTGTCTTACTTACTGCACAGCTCCAGATGATCTGGCACTCTTATAGACCAGGCTGGCCTGGAACTCACAGAGCTGTACCCACCTCCATTTCCCATGTGCTGGGATCAGACCCAGAGAGCTCTTATATGCAATGACCACTCGGTATTTCCAAAATAAAGCTAGCAGATATTTGGAACAGGCAGGCACATATAGGCAGACTTGATAATAATTTTCCTTACTTCGTCTTTTTTTTTTCCCACAAAATTTGCTTTGCTTGTGTTTTCCTCTCGCCCAACTCCTCCCAGACCATTTCCTCATACTCACCCAACTTTATGTTCTCTCCTGCTCTCACTCTTTTTCTCAAAGGAATAAAAAAAAAATCAAAACAAAGAACAGATAAGATATTTAAAAGAAGAGCCCAAAATGAAACAAAATTCCCACAGCAAAAACTAAGAGCAGTAGCTTGTCCACTTCTCCTGGACACGTGGCCTGCTCAGGAGTGTTGTCAATGTAGTCAGTGACACTGTTGAGGATAAAACTGATTTTTCCTTCCTAGCAGGCACCAATTACAAGTGACTTCTTGTTTAGGGGTGGACCATTAAGTCCACTTCCCTTTCTCGGTGCTGGGATTTTTGTCTTGTTTGAACCTGAGCAGATCCTGTGCTCACAAGCTGTGTGAGCTCATACATGCATCAAGCTTGCTGTGTCTGGAAGACACTGTGTCCTTGGAGTCATTCACCACCTCAGGCTCTAAGAATCTTTCCATCTCCTCTTCTGCGTAGATCCCTGAGCCTTGAAGGCAGGGGTTTGATGATGACACTCCATTTAGGACTGAGTGCTTTCTCATTCTCTGCACATTTTCTAATTGTGGGTTTCTGTGTTGGCTGCCATCTGTTGCAAGGAGCCGCCTTGATAACGGTTGAGCAATGCTGTGCTCTATGGATACTGCAGTGTCATTAGGAGTCATTTCATTTCTTTGCTTCTTTGCCAGAATAATAGAAGTAAGTTTTCCCCTGGGTCCATGACCTATCCAGTCTGAGTCTTTGCTGCTTTTTTGTTATGTATTCAGACTATCTTGAAACTTGAGGTCTTCCTATCACAGAACTCTGTTTCTAGAGATTAAGAATTATAGGCAGGGAGTAGAGAATTTTTAGAAATCTAAAATGTTGACAGATATATTTTCACTTTCACTCTTTTTTTACTCTACTACAACAAAATGTGATTTATTAAAATCAGTAGAGAGAGTTTATAATTATATCACATAAGTTTCATGAAACTTAAGGAAGTAAGCCTTTATAAAATGAGCAAGTGCCTTTAAAATACTCTTGCAAAGAAAGCACAGAATAGCTGATTCTGGTCTTACAAGCTCAAACAAATGACAAAATAACTGAGCAGCCAACTAACCCTCCTCATGTCATATCATCATCATCATCATCACCATAATAATAAACAACTTGTTAAGCCTTAGATGCACTATCCATCTGACATTTCCAAACAGCTAGCAGATATTTGTAATATGTGAAAGCATATATTTAATAACAAATTAATTTCACACTCAGTGTATTCTGCCCCGTAAAACCGTACTGGTACAAAGCCACCACTAAAGCATATTAAAAATGAATATCCAGGACAGAAAAAGAAAATGTGATGATTACAAATGCTATTTGGGTCAAGTCCTATCAAAATTTTACTATTAAACCTTTCAGAAATTGCTTAGAAGCGTCTTTTAAGGTCCACTCTTTTCATTAGAAAAATCTAGTGCCACAGTACACATTAATGAGCAAAGGTTCCCTGGGAACAGCGAAACAGACTAAAATAATGTCCTGAGAACAACAGAGAATCTGAATCTTTAGGTTCTTTTAACAAACGCTGCCAGAAAAGAGAAAACACTGCCAAAAGACAAGTCACAAATGCCCACGCATGGGTTTATGGATTATGCTGCGTCTCTACTCATGATGCTTGGTATCGTAGAGTCTATCACTCTCTGTAGCTAATTTCTTTAAAAATTAGTCTATTTTGATATAAGCATTCATAGAGTGCATGGCCGGGACTGTGATGGAGTAAGTCTGCATTGGGAGCTCAGAGATGACTGGATGTGTGAAATGCGTTCCCTGTACCATTCACAGGGAAGCTAAGGTAACAGAAAAGAAGCCAGAAGCAAGTAAAGTGAGGAAACCTCTACGAAATGCCAATCGGAGCTTCTGCTGCATAGCTCCAGCCAAACATAATTCAATATGAGTACTTTGGGACTGGACAGGAGGGCATCTTTCACTTTGCGTGGTGGCCTAAGAACAAAGAGGCTTAAATAATAATAATAATAATAATAATAATAATAATAATAATAATAATATAAAAATATAAAATAAAAAAAGTGAGGAGTCTTGTTGGTGAGACTTGCATGGAAGAAAAAAAAAAACCCAAATTAGTTATTCAATATTAAAAGATAAAGCCTGAAAATACACACACAAGGAACGTAATACACACAAAGCAGGTTGTAACTGGGAATACACACGTGCATGCATCTCCGTGCTATAGTACACGTGTAACAGCAACTAATGGAAAAGAGGCTATGGATTGAAAGAGGGCAAGGAGGGGGTAGGTCGGAGAGTCTGGAGCGGGGAAAGGGAAGAGAGAAATGATGTAATTATATTATAATCTCAAAAGATAAAAGACGTAGTGGCACTAAGAGAAACGGAACAGAGGGGAGAGTAAACCATGCAAGGATATTCACAAGCATGCGGAGGGAACGTTGAACTCTTCAGCATGCAGCGGGTCAGGGGCTATCTCCTCGCTAAGAACTGGAAGGCAGTGTTAAAAGATGCATTGCGCGCTTTGCTTCTACAAAAGACAAATATAAGTTTTAGAGACCTTTCATCGGGTGAAAAGCACTTAGCCGCAATATGTTCCCGAGGTAACAGCTCTTCACATTTGCATACCCAATCTGTACTTTTAAAATAAAGTTGCAAGGTTTCTCCCCTTGAAAAGGAAATACGGGCTATGAAAGGAATAATTTTAAAAATTAATGTGAAAAAAAAAAAAAAAACATCCCCTCCCTTGTAGGATTCTTGTCCTTGAAAACAACACAGAGAAGCTGAGTCTGGCGGGGTATGCCACGATACTAGCACTCTTCTGCAGCTGAGGCAGGAGAATCCCAAGACCAACTCATAATACTTACTGGGTCCATTGAGTGTTACTCATTTGCATATGTGTTGAGGATGACCACTTGGGATTGAAGAACCTACCAGGGAACTTATCCCTGAAGAAAACTGATTCTCTCCCTCTCTCAGAGGCCACTAACTGCCTATATTTCCTTTTCTAACGGTCAGCCCTTGGGAAATGCCCTATATCCACGTTGACATTTCAACTGTCATTGTCTTTGCACAGGTCTTGTTTAGGTAAACATATCTGAAATATCATGTGTGTGGTTTGCCTTTAATACACAGAAGATACTATCTCACAGCAGTTCTGATCTTCTGGTTCTTACTCTCTTTCCACGCCATCTTCCATGATTTTTCCTGAGCCTTGGGTACAGGGGTTGTGTTATAGACATGTCAGCTAGGGTTGGGTCCCTCACAGTCACTCATTCTTTGCATTTTGACCAATTGTAGACTTCAGGTGCTTCTTTGATATGAGGTGTAAGTTATACTTACATGTACATATGAGGATCTATTTAGAACGCTCAGAAATAGTATATATTTAGCAAAATGGAAGTAGTGGTTCTCCTCTGGTATCTGTGTCCCATCCAGCTACTAATAGTTGATTATGTTTCCAGTATGATGAATTCCTTCCTATTAAGCAGGGCTTAAGTCTAATCAGACAGCTGAGGGTGACCCCTAAGAAATGTGTTGCCTTTGGACCATGGGAGTTATCTTGCCAGGGCAGTTATGGTGGTTCTTAGCTCTACATATGGCTAGGACTAACAATTATTTTCCTCCCTTAGCATCTTGGGTAGCATCTTCTGCCATCCAAGGGTTATGCGAGATGGCCCTCGAAGAGGAGGCTTCTAGATTAGTTTCAGCTTGATATCTCCATGTTCTGTATCTGAAGTGTGTGGGGTCTTCCTCAGTAGGATCTTACCTTCAAGCTCTGAGAGGCAACCAAAGGCAGCAGCAATATCCTATATTAAGTGGGGGAACTCCTCTCTTGGATCTCCCTGACAAACAACTCAAAGGGAGATTTCCCAAGCCTCTTTCTGTAATTTTCAGAGTCTATGGCCCTTAGCATTCATCTGGCACTACTCCATATATGTGCGTGTCTATGTATATAATTATTTGTCATTTATATCTAAGATATTTAATATTTATATACAATATAGTAACAGAACAAAAAATTATCATAGCTACCGTATTTTACCACATACACTTGGTAATATCTAGCAGGTAGGTTTCAGATGCTATCTGCCAACATTCTTTGCCTTTGGGATGGTAGAAGCTCATCATGTCAAGATTAAGTATATAATTAAAGAATTTTATTTAAAATTCAAGAGGAGTTAGGTCATATATAGGGGTAGGTGAGAAATGAATGGACAAAAGGTAGCCCAAGATAATTTTGTCCTTACTCTGCAACATTCCTAGGTTCCACAATCCTGAAGTGTAATCAGTCAATCTGTAGACTCTGCAACACAAGTGTGGCTTTTTTGAGGAACCTCTGTCCACAGTACACATGCATATAAATGTATTTACTTACTGAGAGCGCTTATAAAATCTAACTGATAGAACATGATAATTTTTAATCCACTGGTCTGCCCGGGTAGATTGTGTAAAAGAAGTCTTAAAACCCTTGGAAACAAGAGAACACTGGAAGTTCCAGTTCATTCTGCAGGTAAGCAAATTTGTACCAGTGTGTCTGCAGATTACATCACCATGTGAGAAATAGTCTCCCAAGTAAAATACTGAGCTTCTCAACTGAACTGTGTCTGTTTGAAGCAAACTGTTTTTGCTGCTGGGGGCACTCTAAGGGCCTCACTGAGTCTCATGGCTCACCAGGAAACGAGGAAGCATCACACATTTTAGAAATACACAATTTTTTCAAGAGGATTTGATGATCTCTGGAGAAAAAAAGATATTCCTTTTCTCAAGCCTTGCGGTGGCTCATGCTTCTGTTTAAATACCAACACTCCATAGTGTATATGTACCACAGTTTGGAGATACAATAAAGAGATAGATCTCATCCATTTAAATTTAAATTATAAAGCTTTTGAAGATGTGCACTTGAGTTTTAGAGTAAAAAAGTAGTTATTCCATGGGAGAATAATATTTATCACTAGATTGAAAAGAAAGAAACATGACTAACAAAAGGCACCTGAGGTCATTTTTAGCTCGAAAATGAGATACTGATAGACTTGTGTATTATAATCAATAAGAAATGTTGACTTAGCAGTCAAGGCTCTAACAGAAGCTTCATGTTGTCGCCAAGGATCATGTCCTTGTCTATTCTTGCTCATTTGTCTCTCTTCATTGCTTCTGTGCTCATAGTAATAATGGGATAGTACACTGAGAGCAGTACGCCCCCAATCTAAACAGTAGAGAGATGCAAGAACACTTAGGCGCTGAGGCAGTATCAACTGATGCCAAGCAGAAGTATCATAGCCATTTTGTGGCCATGTAGGCAAGAGTCACACAGAGACGCAACAAGAGAAGAAACAAAACAATATTTGCAAGATCTTTTTTTGGAATAGATGTTTAAAAACAAGGCAATCTGTACATGGAAATAAAGCATGCTGTTTGCATGACTGCCAGAACAGTGCATTGAAATCATCCTTTGAATGGAAAGAAATTGGGATCAAGAATTATCTTGTAAATAAAATAAATGAGTTTAGATATCTTTATGACTATAAGCTGTATACACAATAGAAAATTTTCCCAGTACATTGACAAATCCTGACCAGCACTTAAAAAATTCTAGATGGCATATAAATATGTGACTGTTAAGGCTTAAAGTAACTTGGAGAGTGTTCACCTCAGCTTCCATTTCATTATCTCCTCATATAAATAGTTCATAGGTCGACTGTGCTTTAGAACACAAAAACACATTCTTCCTGGCTCGACTCCATGGATCAACTAAACTTTGCTCCTAGAGCCCTGAGAAAGTTGGGAGAAGCTGAATCAATCTCTCTCTCACCCCACTCCCCTTCTCCATATCTCTCTCTCTCTCTCTCTCTCTCTCTCTCTCTCTCTCTCTCTCTCTTTCTCTCTCTCTCTCTCTCCACATCTATGCTTTATAATTTTACAAAAAATCTTAGACCCTCAATGAATAGAGCATTTCAGTTTATCAGTTTAGGTAAAGATGAATGACAAAGAAGAAGTTGGAAACCCCAGAGTCCTTGGCTGTAACGCCATCTGCTCCAAAACTTGTTTGCAGAAAACTCACTCTTGCAGGATGCCTTAAACCCTATGATCCCAGCTGCTCAATCTGTGAATGTTCTCTTCCACTTCTTCTGAGCTGCGCTTAAGAAATTAGTCATCTTCATGTATATTGATTGTTTTCCCAAGTGCGCAAATGTCCCTCACTTATCATATCTTCTCACCAGGAGACTGAGTGTTGACACTGGAAGTGTTTCTTCAGTAAAGATATCACAGTTTTCTAGATTCTCCATTGTTTTAAGAAGCTGTATAGGCAACATGGCATAGAAAGCAAACATTTGTTATAAAGAAAAAGCTCATCTTATGTTCCAATGCACCAATAAATCACTTTGTATGAATTTATGGAGTACTTCATTCCTCAGCTGCCAAAGTGGATGTTAATACCTATCACATGGAATCAAAAACCAACCAAAAAAAAAAAAAAAAAAACCCAAAATATTCGTGCTTCTCAGAATTCCTAGGAGAATTTGCCTTCAGCAAGGGAAAATTGCACTGCAGCCTCCTGAATATGACTTTTAGCCTAAGCTTCTGGAGGGACGTTAAAGTAATATTACTCATAAATAATGTATAGCATTGATTAGATATTAAAACAAGTATATATCACAGAGTTAGAAATCTGCATGAATATTCAAGCAAAAATAAAATACTTCAAGGAGATCCCTTTCTTTCAGCAAGCTGTCCTCAGATCCCATACTGCTCTTGTACTCAGTATGACTTAAAAAAACATTTTGGAAACAATATGAGCCTTTGTACATTGCCAAATACATAACAGATGCTTGATGGCAGTAAAGAGAAAACGTCCTCTTCCAGGTAAAATTCCTTTCCAGTGGATACTCCTCCTGAGCTGAGAGTACTGCCTGTCACACCAACTATGAGACACTCACAGGGAAGATCAGGTAAATAAGAATGCATGTGAGACAAACCACAATACCCATGTGACAGAACCAATAACCCCTTGAGCCCAGAAGACTAAAAAAAAAAAAATTCATTTTTGAGCATTAAGAACTTCAGGGAGAGTTGCTAGCCTGAGGCAAAACCAATGGCTAATTTTCTGATTAAATCCTTACCTTTCTGAACAGCTGCCCTGGATGCTCTCTATCAAAGCAATGTGCATCCATGTAGGAAAGAACAGAGAGATGGGGCTCTTGTTAATATAGACTCTTAAGGAGATCATAGACTTAGTGTTTAAAGAAAAGCAGTAATGTAGACCTTCCTTTTTGAGTCAATCTTCTTAGACCAAACAAACAACTCTAATTGATTTAGCAGTTTGGCAACGAGGTGTAGAATATTCCATGGTTTTAAGCTTAGGGATGGAATCCATGATAAAGAAATTAAGGAGCTTGCCTGGGCCAATTTATTTTTGTTAAGTAAAATGTGTGTGTGTGTGTGTGTGTGTGTGTGTGTGTGTGTGTGTGTGTGTGCACGCACACACACACACACACACACACTAGTATGGAATGACAAGGAACATTTATATATTGGAAGAGGACATTTTTTATTTTGGGAAACGTGTGTTTTCTGTGAACTGGTTCCATGTATCCGTGCAGTGAAATGGTATTCATAGAAAATACATTTTTACTATGGACCGAAGTCAAAAAAGCTTGGGAACCTCATAGGACATTCTCTTGGGTTATACATATACTTCAATGGAATCATGGAGAAGGCATGGGTGTCTCTGTCAGGTCAGACATCATTATTCTTTCCAAATGTATTTTTCTGCTTCTCCTAATTGTTTCTGCATTGGTAAGTATTGAGACTTACTCTTTGACATAGCTGTAGTCATTTCTGTATTGGTCTTCCATTTTGTTTATAAGGTGAAATGAAGTTCAAAATTTTCCTTTCAACTCTGTTTCCTAGAAGGAGTTATTCATAGCTGACACTAACAATCCCAGCCAGAGGATCAAGCTGACCTTACACTAAGCTACACTCTGCTCGTACCCTTGCTGTCTATGATTCAATGATATCATAATTTATACTTTGCTATCTGCATACTTGGTTAGACTTTGGATGTACCCTAAGCACTGCCTCACTTATCTCACTTAGTGCCAATCAAACTAAAGGTCAATTATAACTGCTTACTAGCAAAATAACTTGAGTCAGAGCTGACCACCCTGCTGCACCATCTGCCCCACTATATGAACTAATTGTGGGTTTTGTCTTTATAAATTGATTCTGGGAAACAGTGGATATCACAGTTAGGCTCTTCAGTCCTTTCTGTGGCCCCGATTACAATCAGTCTTGTCTTGGGGTGTGTGTCCCCACAATAAACCATCCATACCTGACTGAAAGCTCAATTTCTGTAAAAAATATTCTAATGATATTTAAATACAGACTGAAAAAATATGTTAAATCACTTACGTATTATATATATATGTATATATATATACATATATATACATATATATATATATGGATGACTGTGTTTGCCAACAAGTCTTTTCCCTTTTTCATAAAACTATTGTTGGAGGCTCTGCTGAAGCTCACTCCCTAAAATCTTCATCTCCTAGTCTTCATGTGGCTTGGATGGGCTATTTCAGAATATGAAAAAAGTAACAAAAATGCTGAGTCCATGATGACACTACAAGGATATGGTCACTTAAGCCATGCTTACTATTTTCTCTTGCTCATTCACAGGAAGAAATTGCAGAATCATTAACTGCTCATTAGCTAACTGTATCATTAACATGATAAGGAATGAAGGAGCCTCTAGCAACAGGCAGTGATAAACAGGGACCTAATATCTATCAAGAGTGAGGAACTGAACCTGCTAACAGTCATGTAAGTGTTCTCAGCAGCATGTGTCCCAAGGAAGCCTGAGTGGAGGCAAGGCTTCTGCCCACAGTTTGATGTGTTGTAAGAGAGAGGGAGGTCCTCATTCTGGATGCACAGAAATCTAGATGGATGGTTGCTTGATTAAGCTTCTAATTTGGTCCTAATTTGTCATGCAGCAATTGATAAATGTTACACCAATTATTTGCCATTGGTAGATGAGAAATACTGGGGAAAGAGTTTTTTCTTATTAAAAGAAAAAGAGATACATTATCTTTTAGAACAGGTAATTTCATAAGACTAGAAGAAGGAAAATGGAATAACAGCAAAATATAAGGATAGTGAAACGGAAGATAGGGTTAAAATTAAAAACAAAAAGCAATATGATGTTTATTTATTTTACTGAGAATTTCATAAATGCATATAACATATCTGAACCAAATCCACTTCTCATTTTCTCCCCTCCAACTCCACTTTGCCCTTTACCATCACTTTTCCTTCAAAACTTCATATGATCTTCTTTTTTTTCCCTTTAAATTCACTAAGTCTACTTGAAGCTACCTGTGTGCATGGGTGGGAGACTGTCTTCAGGATACTTCTCTGAAATAATTTACTCTTTATCCCTCGGCATCCACCAATTGTCAATAGCTTCTCAGCTAGGGACAGGATTTCATGAATTCCACCCGCCGCCAACACACACACCCATGCTGGGACTTGCTTCACCCTAGCCACCGTGAGCTCATCAGTTGTGAGCTTGCCATATCTGGCAAACACTAGTTTTCTGTATACATCCATTACTGCAGGGTCTTACAATCTTTCTTCCCTTCCTTCCAAGAAGCTCCCTGAGCTGGGGAAGTAGACATGGTATGACAAGGCTGTCGCACTTAGAGATGAAAATTCCACAGTCTGTTATTCTCTGCCTATAGTGTTTTCAGGTTTTGTACAAAACAGAGGGAAAATGAAAAGAAAATAATCCTCATACATGGCTAGTGGGAATGTGAAAAGATCCAATCATTTAGAATTCAGTTTCTCATAAAGAACATCTCTCTGATCTCAGCAATACAACCCCTAAGTATACTCAGGAAAATTGAAATCACAGCTCCATAGAAAAATTGGTACAGGAATGCTCATAGCACCATTACTGGTTTTGTGTTGTTTTGTTGTTTTTTGGTTTTGGTTTTGGTTTTGGTTTTTGGTTTTTAGAGAAGGGGTTTCTCTGTGTAGCCTTGGCTTCTCTGGACTCCCTTTGTAGACCAGGCTGGCCTCAAAATCACAGTGAATCACCTGCCTCTGCCTCCCAAGTGCTGGGATTAAAAGTTTGTGCCACCACATCCTGCATAACAGCATTATTTATAATAGAGAAATAACGATAATCTGACAACCGATGAATGGATAAAGTAAACATGGGCCATCCCATCAGTGTAATGTTGTTCAGCTGTTGAGAGAGTTGTAGTAGTGATCACTTTGCAATGAGAAGGAACTATGAAGAATATAGGCCAAGTGAAAGACGCCAGTGCAACGGATACAAGCATAAGACTCGTTGCGTTCAAAATATCTGAAGTAGAAAATTTTGTACAGAGAAAAGTAGGCTAATGATTGGCAGGACGAGAGGAGCAGTATATTGAGACATGTTTGATTTATAGGTTGCGGTTTCATTTGTAGGTGATGAAAATATTTGGGGTTTAGTGCTTATATAACACTACAAATATCCTTTTTTAAAAACCTATGAGGTTTTATGTACTAAGATGGGCAAAACTTGAGAATGTTGTTACCGAAATTTTAATTTCTTTTCTAATGACAAGTTAGAGAAGATGGAGTGACATGGGGATAAAGAAATGAGACAAAGCTGAAAGGAGAACTTTGGACTGATAGCTGAGACTATCTTCCTGGAGCAGTGAGTTTCGGCTAGGAGCAATCTTGTTTCTGTAGGATTCGCCCATCCTACTGCACTCTCCTATCAAACAGCCCACACAGTGATCAGTCCTCATAAAAGGAAAAACCTCATCGCCCCTAAACCACCCGAACAGCTTTTCAACTTTAAACTATATTAAAGCCAAAGTCTTTTTTGTAAAAATTCTTTTCCCTCCACATAAAATTTTATAGAGGTCAAAGATTTTATTCTTTTTAATGGGAATTGTATATATCACCTCAAAGAAAATAATTCTTTTTAAGAGCTTAAAGAAAAATTAAGTATGTCATTAGGACATAAAAGACAAAGGAAACATTCTTTTGATGAGGATCACTTAATCAAGAAGCCAGGAAGAAAGAAATGTGACATGTAAAGGATGGGTCATTTTGATGCTTTGGGGAAGGAGTCCTTTGGAGCACAAGAGGAATTTATTATATTTTCACAAATGTTAATAGTGAATCATGTAGACAACAAATATTTCCACATTTACTTCTCCATCCTCTCCCCAACGCCACACATGTCCATATACCCCCTCAACATGATGCCAGTTCTTCAGTCAAAAATCATAGTGGCAATTCCTTGCTTTAGCCTATTCTCAGTTAATGCCCTCTCACTTCCATTCCTAGCGTCTTAAAATCATCCATTACTAACCTTGTAGCTGAGGTTCATCTACCAGGAGCAACTTGCCTTCATCCATATTCTACCGTCCACTGGGTTTTCTACATACAAGCATGCTAGGTCACTTCAAGTCCTCTACTTCACTATAGGAAGTGAACACCTCCTGAGTCATTGAGACAACTTTGTGGGGATAAGGAAATAGGTCAGTCACTCAAGTGGTTACTTCACATGCATAATGACTGGAGTTCAAACCCCAGAAGCCATGTAAAGGAGGCTGAGTGTGGAAACCTGCCATTGACCACAACACTAAGGGGACAAATATAATAAATAGTGCCATTGTCAATAGCCCACCCTACCTAGTAAGCTCCAGGTCAATGGGGAACCCTGGCTCAAATGCAGTGTGATAATGCCTAGGAACCAAAGGTGAGGTTGCATTCTTGGCAGTCTACACACATACACACACACACATACATACACACACACACATACACACACACACATACATACACACACATACATAAACACACACACACATACATGCCACCACAACCACCATGACCACCACTACCACTACCACCACCACAATCACCACCATCACCACCACCACCACAATCACCACCATCACCACCACCACCACCATCACCACCATCATCCAACAAACACATCTACATTTCTGGATCTTCAAAGAGATTTTTTTCTGCAATAAAAGAGACTAGAGGATGGAAATCAAAAAAGAAAGAATAAAATACAAGAATTTATTAATGAGGAAATATCTTTAAGATTTTTCATTCTAAGTATAGCCAACAATTACTTGACCACAGTTCACTTAGAATGTCTTACAGTTAAGAGTCAGAAGAGTTGGAAACTGCTAAATTGCCGGTAGACAGACTGAAATAGAGTGTAGCCTAGTTTACAAAACCCTTTTCACCAGCTAGGCTTCCCCATTCCCTGTGGCATTGACAGTATAAGAGAGTTTTTGCCTAACATAAGCCCAGATGTCTGCTAATTCCACAAGCATTAATTCAGGTGTCTTTCCCACAGAGAGCTGCCCTGCTCCCAGGTAGGCAGCGCCACTTCCTGTCCACACTGTCACTACATTGTTCCAGGATCCCTCACCAGGCTGCTACCATTTGTTCCTCTCTTTGCTCTTCTAAGATTCTAAGAAGCAAGGTTCTGAGCAAGCTTATTATCTGTTCTATAGTGTCTAATAAATTAGTGTAAAACATATAAATAAGCAGAGCATACCTGCCCTTAGTGTGTTTATATACCATTGTGCTACGTCTTGGTGTCATGGTTCTTTCAGAATCTCTGCCATGTATGCCATGAGTATTAGCAATTACCAAGAAGCATTATGATTCATCACTAATTATGCAGATCGCCACTGCTTTAAGTCCTGTGGCTTACACCACAGAGTTTAGCATCAGTCTAAGAAACCAAACTCTGAGGGAAGTTCAAAGCCTAGCTCTGAGCCATGCCGGCTGGGATTTCAGGAACAGCACAGCACCTCTTTGCTTGAGATGCTTTGTATAATAATCAGAAGAGTAAGGTTTCAATTATTTCCTTCCTATGAAGCTCAGAAAACTGTCCCAGCACATAGCAAGTGGCGAATATATGTTAGTTAGAGTTATTGTTCTAGTAAGAAACATAAAATCAATACTTCTAAGTAACAGATTTTTCCCTAACAATAATTTATTTTAAAAGAACTATTTAATTTCTCAGAGAAACCTATTTGCTCTTTCTTGCTCTCAATTTGTTAGTAAACATGGTGTCTTTTTGCTGCTTGAGGTCATGGTGCCTCTTGTGTTGCAAATTCAGCTAGTCTTGATATCAACTGATATGGATCATAAAGTTGACATTTCAAATCTAAGCTGGTCAAATGTAGCCTGAAGAGATTGAGGAGGAAATTCAGCTTGTACTTGGTCAAATGTTAAGGTGAAACATCCAAATGTCTTACTAATATTTTTTTAATAAAGGATATGACTATGTACTCCTGGCTGGCCTGGAACTCACTCTGTAGATCAAACTGGTCTTAAACTCACAGATATATGCCAATCTCTGTTTTTCAAGTTACTGGTATTAAAAGTGTGTGCTACTACACCTGGCTTTAAATTTTTATTCCTCTTCAGGATTTATTTTGGTGTGCAGTTTATGAAGATTGTCATATGCTGTGCAAGATGACAGTGGCAACAGCTTCATTTTGTTTGTGTCCGTTGAATAACACTTTTTTGAATGGTGGATGCTATGCTACCACAGGAGTTTATTGAAAATGTTCACTCTAGTAGGCTCTTGAGAGATAGGTCAGTAAGGAAAGCACACAATCATGAGGCAGAGTAACATGGACTTGTGATCCCAACAATGGGGAAGGAGAGAAGGGCAGAACCCTGGGTCTTGTTTGCCAGCCAGTCTAGCCAAGTGACTTAACTCCAGACAAGTTAGAGGCCTGTTTCAAAGGAAAAAAAAATGGTAGTCGTAAGCTTCACCTAAAAGTCTCACCAACGTGACTACCTGTGTATGAATGGAGCAAGAACAAAACAAGTTGACACACAAATGTGGAGAAAGGAAAGCTCAAGAGGCCACAGCATCACACGAAGGTCTGGGAGGAGCTAAGCGAGTGGGGAGAATATGATCAAAATACACTGTCTGAAAAACTTTTAAATAAAAATTTAAAAAGAACTTCCTCTGGCAGCTAAGAAATGCTAAGAACAGGTAGAGCATACCAAATGGCTAGCCAGTACCAAGTGATCACTCCTGAACACACACACATACACACACACACACACACAAACCAACAACAACAAAAGCAGGAGGGCATATATGGGAAGGTTTGAAGGGAGGAAAAGAAAGAGGGGAATAATGTCATTATATTATAACCTAAAAATGTTTTAATTGAAAAATAAAGGGAATGGCTCAAGGGGGAGAGGGTGGGGGTTTGAGCACAGCATCTATGTTCAACTCTGTCCTCCACAGTCACCTCACACATGCAAACACACATATCTTCATCTGTACACATACACATACATACAAATAGTTTATCCCTGTTTTTATTGGAGTCATAATGTTTGTCTTTTGCGGTTCTCTGCTTGTTCCACAGTCTTCCAAATGAGAAAGAGCACATCTGATCTCTCTGGGAACTTTTCCTCTTTTCCTAGCCACATGCAAGACGACCTACACAGTTCTTCAAACTAGAAACCTCAGGGTAAAAAAAAACGGATCCTCCATCCCTTTAAATTATCATAACAAGTCAGTCAACTGTCATCTTACTCATTCTATTTCTAAAGTATTTCTCATTAGCCAGAAAAGTGCCTTTTTCGGTCCCAATGTCACTGCTTTCCTTCTGACTCTCAGACTATGTCCTTCAGATTCTGCAGTGTCTGAAAAATCCCATCCATTCTCCAGGCCACCTTTTCTATGGGTACTACTTTGTCCTTTCTGAGAATCACATACACTAATACAGATTAGACATTTTAATTCTGTTATTGTTTCTCAATACATGCAAGACAATCCACAAACTCCTTAAAAGAATAGATTCTCCAATGACTCCACCATATTTTGGAGGTCATCTTCATCCCCTCATTAAATGAGGCAGGATCCTGTTACTTGAACATTTGCCATTTATGAAAACTTCAATATAAGGTTGCCATTTCTCTCAGTCTATTTCTCTGCTTGGCAAAAATTCTCCTCATTGCTCAGAATTCAGTTCAAATATGTCCTCTGAACCTTTCTGTGGCCTTCTTGGTGTTCTCCCAAATGACTAACCCTACGTATATGCTCACTACCCTACTATAGCATTACCACACAATACTGCAATTATCTACTTACATATTCAATTGTGCAAAAAGGTGTTTGCATCAATTATAGGCTGGGTTATCTGCTGAGTCTTCAAAATTCAATTATAAGTAAGATAGGTAGACAGTAGAAAGTTCGTCCTGTATTGCCTTTGAGATAGAGCAACTTGAGGCTAGAAAATGTATCATATCCATCCTTGTATTCTCAGATTTGAGCCTTACATCTAATTAGTAAAATTCCAATCAAATGATATTCTCTCAGGAATAGCAATTCACATCATCAGTCCCTAGTATAAAGTCTGGCATGTTGTAATTTCTTATTATTCAAGCATTTGTAAATATTTGGTGAATAACTCACCCAATTAATCATTTTCTTTTTTATCTCAGCATCAACACATTAATCTAGATCCCATATTATTTTCTAAATATCAAGCTATTGTTCTAAATAAATCCTTTTTTCAATAACTCTGCCATCAAATGATGTCATTGTACTAAGAAAATTAAGATAACTATTTCACATATTTCTGAATTATATACATCTTCCAGAGCTGAAATGTGAGTTTCTTTTTTAATTCTTTTATTTATTATAATTTATTCACAGTTCAGGAAAGAAATCAATCTTCCTGAACTGAATTTTCAATTGTTAGGAGTTGGTCTGGTGTAGTGTGTATTCAGATACAGATTTCTGTGGCCTCCTCCTATTACCACCACCATCCCAAGATCTAGCTACAATCTGGACATGGCCCTTGTCATGCTATGAAGAATCTCCTTTATCAATGTGTAAACATTGCTCTACAATTTTCTCTGATTCATTCATCAAGAAGCTGAAAGCCAATGACTGGGCAGAGGAGATAGAAAGGCTGGACTTCCCACACACTGAAAGGGTCTCAGGTAGGGACCACAAGGAAGAGAGAGATAAAGTACATATCCACAAGGAGGTGGCCGTGAGGACTGACCTGATGAAGCAGAAGCAGGCCAGGCAGGACCAATATGGCAAATAATTTGAGGCTTGTAGCTGGGCAATAGCCGTACTAGTAACATAGAGGGTTAGAATGACTATTTGCCCACTTCTAGTGTTTTAAAGCTCATTGAATAAATCAATAGGTTTCTATCTCATTGTTTGGATGCTAGAGCAGGTGATTAGAAAAGACCCCCCAGAGTCCAGCAGCTAGTCTCAGCATCTATCCTGATCTCCCTCTTGGTGGAGTCCCTCAGAGAACATCTATGTTGGGGTAATATCCACCTATAAGTGAGTATATATCATGTGTGTCTTTCTCGGTCTGGGTTACCTCACTCAGGATGATCATTTCTAGTTCCATCCATTTGCCTGCAAATTTCAATATTTCCTTTTTAATAGCTGAGTAGTATTCCATTGTGTAAATGTAGCACTCATCCATTCTTCCGTTGAGGGGACATCTAGGATGTTTCCAGATTCTTGGTATTATGAATAGAGCTGTTATTAACATAGTTGAGCAAATGTCCTTGTTGTACGATGGAGTATCTTTTGAGTCTAAGGGAGGAGACTAAGGCAGAAGAGGGAGAGAGAACAGGAATGGAAAGATACAAGTGAGGGCATAACAATCGGGATGTAGGAAGGATAAATTATAATAAATATAAAAGTAATAATCTCATAAAAATAAAAGCCCCCCCCCCAAATTATACAAATCTTTGCATTCAATGGAAGTCCCTGCTTTTGCCTTCTCATAAGCATCATCAATGTCCTGTGCACAGATCCAGACCTACATGGTTTTCTAGCGGATCCATACTACACTGCAGCAGACATGGCTTGGATGAAGTCTGATTTCCTGTTTGACCCCTGGGGCATGGTTCTTACTTTCTTAGGCAACTCTACCTCTCTGGTAAGCCACATATCAATCATGGCCAAAAAAAAAAAAAATCAATTTGAAACATTGGGCCTAAAACACAGCCTTTTTCTTACAATCAGAATTTTGGTAAGGACCAATTCTGCACTCAAATCAATTCAACTCATCATCCCATGAGGACAAATATGAGCTTGGGCCTCCTATCCATTCTAAGAAACTTATACATCAAAGATCTGATTGATTTTTGTTATCACACAATGACAACAGACAGTGGCATGATGCGCTGGTCCAGAATAGCTTTACCACAGCCATTGCTTACACCTGTTCTTTTATGTCCAAGTGAAGCTGTGACATTCAGATTAGATAGCCACTTGTTCTATGTGACATTTCCCAAAACACAGTATAAGTAGAGGCAAATGGTGCAAAAAAAAGAATGATTCCTTTCTCCTGGAGGCAAACTTGCATATGATAGATCTCTATTCACTTACATGAGAGATGATCTACTGGAGGGCTTCCAGGAACATGCCCATTTCACAACAAGAAATAGACATGTGCACTTGTCTAAATTTAGAAGATGTTATACATTAGCTAATGGCCATTGGTGTCATAGCTTTTATAGCTTATTAAATGTAATGTATAATATACAATGTGCATGGTGTAATACATATGATTATCATATTATCAGCATAACAACTATAAGAATGTTTTCTTTGGACTATGAGTGAAAGAGTGAGGATTTCTGAGGAACTCGGATAGAGCTACTGAATTAGACAAATCCTTGGTGTCTTATATCTCTAGCTTTCTATTATTGTCCTCATTGCTTAAGTCAATTTTACTTTGGTATGTTGTATTTATAGGGGAAAATACTATGACCCAGGTCTTTAAGTTTCAACACAAGCCTGAGAGTGAATCAGGAGCCATTAGATTTTCATTCAACATCACAACAAAATAAGGTAAGTATATGAATTCAAATTATCTAAGAAGAAGGATATATATTCACGGGAAACAGAGATAGGCAGATGGACAAACAGCAAAGACAAGGTACCATGACTATTTCTCTGTTCGCAATGGCATTGATGCACTGCTGCCTGTGTTTCCTTGGCTGAGTATGGCTATAAGCCCAAGAAATAAAGCAAAAGATAACCATAGGACATGCCCAAAAGCTGATTTCTCACACCAAGATGGGAGAGACAACACAACCACCAGGTGTGTTACTTCTCCACTCCCAAAAGAAAGTTTCCCAACCCCATCTACAATACAGACATGAAAGGCAGCTCAAACGTGTCATTCTTCTCCATGACTCCTCTCAGGAGCCCTAGGATGAGCACCATGCAATCTAATATCACCCAGAAAGGATTCATCACAATCCCTCACAGCACTTAACAACCAGGGAAGTGACTTAAACAATTCTTCAATGAACTGAATTATAGAGGATAAAATTTCTAAATTTTCTTTACTCTATTATACCATTTATAACACTTTCAAAACGCCACAATTTTACAAATTTTTGGCTAGAATAAAAGTCGCCCGGAGTTGGGAGGAGAATGTGAGGATGGAAAACATATTTGCACGCACAGTTCTTCGTTGTGACAAACTGCTCTGTATCTGAATGATGGTGATGGTGCATGCAGCAACACCTGTGAGGTTGGATAAACACACATGTGTTCACACAGGCAAATGTGAAGGAGATCGGTGAAGTGAATGGATCTGCATACCAGCTGTGGTACTGCGCTATAAGTGTGTGTACTGTGAGAGCACTAAAGAGAACACACTGAAGGATACAAGAGATCTTGTACTACAGTCTGTACAGCCACGTGCAAATCTGCAGGGACTCCATAAGCTTCTTAATTAAGAAAGATTATAAGACCAAAGCCAAGGCTTCTCTTCAGTCTGTGACCTCTCTACCAGTCTCAAAACAATCAGAATAGTTCTAGAAATGCCTGGGAAATGAGAGACCTCTCTTCTAAGGCTGTGGTGAACTCTGTAGACCTGTTAACTTTCCTCATGATGTCTACAAAGTTCTAGCTAATTCTGGAAAAGTCCTCCCACATCCATTGCCTCTTCCTCACTTCCTTCTTTCCCCTTCTTCTCTCCCTCCCTTTATCTCCCTCTGTTGCCCTCTCTTTTTGAAGTCTGTATTTAGCCTTCTACTTTCATCACAGAGCAGCCTTGCCATCTAGGGGTATCAGGGCTACATCTGA
Organism: Acomys russatus; assembly: GCF_903995435.1. NCBI lineage: Eukaryota > Metazoa > Chordata > Mammalia > Rodentia > Muridae > Acomys > Acomys russatus. The sequence continues at coordinate 42,017,728 of NC_067154.1, forward strand.
CCGTATACCCTCTTCTGTTGCCTCTTGGGTATTTCAGTAAAGTTAATTTACTTCTCAAAGTGGGGGGAAAGCCATAAGTATAAAGAGATAATGAAGGAAGCTTACAGTGAACATTATAGCTGCAAACCAAACTGTGAAGTGTTGTGCTAATTAGATGAGTAAGCTGCTAAGAAGTCCTTACAAAGACAATATTGAGGCTCTCAGTCAGGCCATGTGTAATTCACTGCAATTTGTTCAGGGTTAACTGTTTTGAAATATCCATCATCTTTCATTGTAAGTATGTTAGTCATACTTTCTGTAAATCACATGCAAATTGTCAATGCATGGAGTTGGAGAGTGAGACATACACCTTATTCTTCTGGAAGATGATCATCTAAGTACTGGCCTCTGTTCTTCTGATGAGTCTTTATATCCACCTTTACCTTAAACAGAGCATAACCTCCTGGCTTGGTTCTGTTGGCATAAAAGGGAACAGAATGCATTCTGGGTTAGTAGCTCTGAGTAGCTAGCTCTGGTCCTCCAGTGGAAATTGGTGTTCCAGTCTTCCTCAGAAGTCTTAGAGGACACATGTCCAGCATACACACATCCTTCAGCAGAAGAATTAGGCAAATTGAAATGATTTTCCCCTGGACTTCACAAATCCAACTGCAGAAGGAAGCTATTTTAAATCCTGATATTACATACCAATAGCAATGAATTTAAACATGACAATTTTGCTTTATGAGAAAAATAAAGTCAAATCTAATGTGTCGTTCTTTATCCCAAATATGCTATTGTCTTTTCTGTTCTTTACTTGATTCATTTTCCTAAAGAATCTCTTGGCTTATGCAGACTGAAATCAAAAGTATAAATGAGAAAACAACCAGGCGCACACAAAACTACAAACTCATTACCATTGCATGTGGAATCAACTGGTTAATTTCTATTTTTGGTCAACACATAATGCCTAAGGTTAATTATGGTTTAAAACTGAGAAAGAAATCACAATACCACTAAAGGCAGCCATTTCATTCTGGGCTAACATGTGAACTGGAATCATATTACTGTACAAAAAAAGGTACTGTTAACTCTGCTTAAGGCTATAATTCAATCAGCCACAATGCCTCCTGAGGCTCCTACATTTAAGTCCCCGTGGTTATTTAATTTATGACTCTTTGTCAATCTTTCTCTCAATTTATTTCTAAACCACTATTGACATCAGATCTAAAAATTGGATTTATGGAAAACCCCAAAGAGCATGTTGATACCTGCTTTAAGGCCATCAGAAAAGCCCATTTCATAAATATGCTACATCCATGGCAACAGCTCATTTGGAAAGGTTAATATGAGGCCAAACCATCCAAAAATGAGGTGATCTATTTATGATTTCAGCTAGAAGATCCATAAAGCTAAACTACACCTAGTAATTTTCTGTTGTCACTTTGTTTATTACAATTTTTTGGTTCATTGGTATCACAATATGCTACAATTATTTGAACCACGTATTTAATTAAGCATTAATAAATATTAGTTAGACAGTTATTCCAACAATTTTATTTCATAATTAGTGAAGAAGTTAACATAAGGTAACCCTAAGAGACATCACATAAAGTTTAGTATGAAGGTAATTTAGAGGATAAACTCACCTTCCAAGCAAAAATAAGCAGTTTTCTGAGTTAGGTTTTCCTCATTTTTAGAAATAAGTTCAAAGGAGAAGAAAATTAGTTAAAAGTTCAAATAATTAACTTGGATATTGCAGAAGAAAAACTTAGGATGCATATCTGTGGTTTTCATTTTTGCTGTGGGCTCATATCTCATCAGCTGTAAGAATTCTCATAACAGGAAGCTTCCAGAACACTTGTGACAGGGAAAGAGCCACATTCAAGCCACGTACCACCTGTGCTTTTTGCCAAGATGGCCCCCCCTTGGTTGCAATTAGCTGTCTCTCTTGTCTGTCCCCCATTGTCCTTTGATTCTGAGCACTAGAACATTAATGCTTAGATGATGTGACTTTTGCACTAAATTATTGTTAAAGACATCATTATTTTTATAAAGAATTATGAGGATATGCAAAGGAGGCTTGGTAGAAGAAACAAGATCTTTCATCTCACTATCTGGAGATATTGAGTATATTGACAGGTAGATGCACAGATAATAGGTAGACAACAAATAAATAATAAATAAGAGATAGGTTGGTTTCAGGCAGACTAAAAGGTGTTCCAATAAGTCAGAACAGTCTATTGAAGTGACTATATTATTTTTATACAAATATTATGATTACACAAGCGTAACTTCTTATATTAAAGGGCTATCATATTCTTGGATTAACCCCACCTTTAGATGCTGCATTATTCTTCAGGCATGCATAGACATATTTATGTGTGTGATATGTGTGTGCTCATCCGTGTGTGTGTTGTGTGTGTGTGTGTGTACACCTATGTATGCGTGGAGGTAGAGGGGTATGGGGGGGTGTACACATGCACAAAGCTGCTATGGAGACCAGAGATCAAAGTTGAGTGTCTTCCTCAGTAGCAAGGAAGATGAAGCAAGGAGAGACACAGTATCCCTCTATGAACCTAAAACTTGCTGATTCAGCCAGCCAGGCTGGCCTTTAAGCCCCAGGAATCCTGTCACTGGGATTTCCCTGTAGCACTGAACCTGACTTTTCTTGACTTCAAGGTATGGAATCCAGGCCCTCAAGGCTTCAACACCAAACATTTTACTGACTGTCATTTTTCCAGCCTCAGGGCCAGTATTCTTTGAATTTAAAAGAATTTTAAAAACTTGTAAAGTATATGAGCCACAAATATATAGTTGCAAGCAATTATCACATCTAAGGCACCATTTAAAATGCCTTCAATAATTAACACATTTAATCTTCACTGTGTTTATACTAAACAGGACGGTTGCTGTTCCCATTCTAAGCACTAGAGCTAGGGGCACTGAGAAATTATAAGTTCACACACCAGGTAAGACAGAGTAGTTCAGAGCAGAGCTATAGGAGCTCAAGGAAGCTGTGACAGAAGGAAATACATTAACTTGCAGAGAGAAAGATAAAACTTTCACAGTTTTGATCACAGAGAATCTGGAACATTAATAACAGACCAAGAAGGGCAGGTATGCCTGTAAAAATGTGGGGAAATCATGAAATGCAGAATACAGACAAGCATGTAGAGCAAAAAGAAAAAAAAAAATAGTTAAATTAATACCCACCTCCAAAGACACAAAAGACCAGTAAGAACATGTGTGATATCCATAATAACTGCATTAACTGGAGTAATAAATAATTTTAAAATCCTTATAAATACTGTTCTAGAGGCCATGCTAGCGGAAAGGTGGTAGGTTCTAGTCTAGATGCATGAAAAGAAGTGTTTCCCGGGGACTTGCACACCAAAGACTACACCAAGAGATGCTCTGGTGAAGTTAGGAGGAAGAGAAGGAGGTATACACTAAAGTTAAAGAGATGAAGTCACAGGAAAGGAAAACCTAAAGGAATAGGGCTGACCCAGGCTGTTGAATATTGTCAGTGCCAGCTAACAGCGGCATAATCTCCAAAGAAATAAACTCGACCCAATAAATACTCCACGGCCCATCACCTGAGACTATCTGCAATTGAAATGATGGAGTAGAAATCTATGATACCTACATACGCATACCCAAAAAAATCCTTGCTCTTCATGCTGATTCCATTTATAAGTCAGACTATGTCAAATAAATGTCTGAGTTCCCCTTATAGGAGAGCTAGTCACTGTGATAAACCCAGCAAATGTTGGAAAAGAAAGTAAAAGGTGAGGTTAAAAGTCTATGGACTAGGGTCATTGTGGATCTCCACTTTATTTAATCTCAGCACTCATGGGGCAGAGGCAGGTACATCTCTGAGTTCAAAGTCAGCTTTGTCTATACAACAAGCTCCAGGACAACTGGAGTGGTGTGATGAGATTCTATCTCACAAACAAAACAAGCAAACAAAAAACACGTGGATTTTTCTCATCTTTCTTGCCTGTTTTCTCGTGTATGTCATTAAAGATATACAAACCAAATAAATTGGAAGAAATATATATTAAGGTATAAAATTAAGCACTCAGAAATAAAATCAGTGGAAAGCAGCTAATCAGATAAATAGTGAAGACATAATAAACTGATTTTGAAATTTCTAAAGAAATGAGAAAGTGGCCAGGCGGTGGTGGTGCACGCCTTTAATCTCAGCACTCAGGAGGCAGAAGCAGGTTGGATCCCTGTAAGTTCTAGGCCAGCCTGGTCTACAATGCGAGTCCAGGACAGCCAAGGCCACACAGAGAAACCCTGTCTCGAAAAAAAAAAAAAAAAAAAAAGATGAGAAAGTAAGATTTTTAACATTTACATAATATATTTTATTAATATTTTGAGAATTTCAGATATCATTTTTTATCATATTCATTCCCATTCCTACCTTCAACTCTTCCCAGATCTAATACTCCTCCCTACCCCATTTTACTTTATGTCTTCTTCTTCCTCCTCCTCCTCCTCCTCCTCGCTCTCTTCCTCCTCCATCTTTTTAAAGAGATGATCTCATAGCAGATGTTCTGGTCCTACAACTCTTACAATCCCACCACCTTTTTACGCAAAACACTACAGAGAAGATTTAAGCAATACCTGTCAAAATAAAGAAAACTTATTTTATTTTTGTCACCAAGATTCTGTTTTTAGGGTTGTTGTTGTTGTTGTTGTTGTTGTTTGAGGTAGAGTTTCTCTGTGTAGCCTTGGCTGTCCTGGGTCTGTCTGTACACCAGGCTGGCCTTGTACTCAAAAAGATCTGCCTGCATCTACCTCCCTGAATGCTGGATTAAAAATGTGCAGAACTGTACCGGGTTTGTGTTGAGAACTTTGCTTCACAAATGTACTTAAACAGATTGGGGAAATATTACTGCTAGCAAGAAGAGTATCTGAATCAGTGTAAATAACCATGTGGGTATGATCATTAAACACTGGTGTCTTCAGGCAATGGGATACTCTATAATTTAAAATATGTTAGACATATATTTTAAAAAATCAAGCCGCACATTGGGTTAAATCTGAAGCCATCACCAATATATACTTGCAAAATTCTGAGCATAGAACAATATTGCATGCTGTTTGTTATGTATAAAATTATTTTTGAAGGAAAAATATGTATAAATATGCTTAATTTGGACATTACTTGGAACACTATATATATAAATATAACTGATAATTTAATTGCCTCCATCGAAAGATGCCAGGCAGATATTACTCCTTTACTTTTTGAATATTTTGATAAGTATGTATTAGCCATTCATAATGATAATATTTTTATTAATAATTTACAGGGAAGACTGACAGATTTTATTTTGAGTCAGTGGGACATGAGTATTTGGATAGAAGTTAGTATATGAAAGTACACAATAGTATTTTAAGGAAAATGCGGTAAACATTGTCAGGATTAGGTCACCCCTAGAACCAGATTTGTGGTAAAATGAAGAACTTGTAGAAAGAGTATCTAGAGGGAAAAATGAAGATAAATGAATGAAGATAAAAAAATGTACCCAGAAAATCTGAATGTGGCAGTTGGAGCTTGCATTCAGCTGCTCACATCCAAATCAGGACAGGACAGGTCTTGACCATGCTCGCAAACTCAGGGGCAAGAATGAGGGGAACCTGCTATCCATAGAAGAGACTTGATACCCTATGAGCATATACAGGAGAGAAGGTCCCCCTCAGTCACAGTCATAGGGGAGGGGAGTAGGGGGAAAGCGGGGGGGAGGGAAGAATGGGAGGATACAAGGGATGGGATAACAATTGAGATGTATTATGAATAAATTAATAATATATATGTTAAGTTTTATGGTAAAAAAAATTGAGGGCAAACAAAACCCTCCTGTCAAACTGATTAGAATTCCTCCAAACTTCCACCAAATGACTAAGTGTGGCCTCCACTCCTCCGCCCACCTGCACTGGAGACCAAGGTGGTACATATGTAGTCATCTAGATTGCTACTCAACTACACCAAGCGGAGGGCTTTCCAAGGGAAATAGCATCTACTACAATTGAGGGGACTACAGAATACCCCAAGCCACTCCAACGACACTCAGCTCTGTAGTCTGCCAGGGAAACCTTAAGTTCTCACTTTCTGAGTTTTTATTATGGGTAAACTTTGACTCTATGTGAAAATGTAGATAATAAATGCTATTTGGTTATTGGCAAAGCACTTGCATGCTTCAGTTAATGTGTGTCAAGCCCCTTACACACACAACTCCATCTAACCTAAAGCTACCTGAAAACTGGTCCCAGCCAATAAAGCTGGATTAGACTGAAGATGCCCTTGCTCTAATGTCCTCCTGTCACATTCTCATTTCCCTCTTTCCCAAACACAGTCCTCAGTCTCAATTAATGATAAGCATTCTCTTATTTCTAATTTGCGGGGGGGGCGGGCAGCTTAGCTCATTGCCTCCTGGAAGCACAGGAAACTGGTGCCTCTGTGAGTCCATAGGCAATGGACGACTGATAAGGACTTTGGAGTAGGGGATAGCTGCCCACTCAGAGGAGCCATGCAGGATGCAGAGAGCTTGGAATGGTAGATAAAACAAGATGGCAGCCTGGGTAATGAGGAAGCCTCAGGGACCCACTGACTTAGGAGATGGAGGGAAATTGGGGTAGGTGTCCCATGGGACAAGTCGAAATGGGTCCACCTGAAAGAGGGGGTGCACATTGAAAGAGGGAGGACAGAGACATGAGAAATATGGAGCCATGAAAAGAAATACTGATCAAGGCTCTACTTCATTCCATGCAAGCACAGCTTATATAGCAAGGACACCACAAATTCCATTACAATCTCACTTCCTCCAAGCCCCCCAGGCAAGAATACACTCCTCTGGGTAGTTCCTTGTAAGAACTTCCCTATTTCTCTGGGTAGTTCCCTGTAAGAAACTTCCTATTTCTTTCAAAGGTAAACAATCCAAAGATAGCCTAAGCACAAGACCTCCTTCTGCAAAGGTTGACAACTCAAAGGTCACAGCATGCAGCCTAAGCACAGGATTTCTAGCATGGCTGATTTCTTCTAGCATGCCCCCACACACACAAGTAGCTCTCAGCCAGGACATCTGAGAACACCAGCTGCTCAGTGAAGAGATTCATTGGCCAATGAAAAACTGCATTGAAAAGTTGTGATCTTTTCTCCCTAGCTGTTCTCTCTTCCTCTTCAATATCATATACATATGTGCATGGACACATTGATCAGATAATGACAAGGTTCTGGTGATACACGTGGTTGTCATGCACTGGCCATGTGTTTGTTTAAAAATAAACAAGTGCTAATTGGCGCCATAAGAGCAGTCACAATCTCTTCACGATTTTCCTTCGGTTGAAGCTGAATTTATAAAGCATGCCAGTATTTAAATGAAATCATGGCTCTTAATTAATTAAATTCATAAAAGCAAGAAATTCCAAAAATGCTATGTAAATACACTTAAAGTATAATGCATGAGATTTAACAGAAAATAAGACTCCCAAGCACCAGGCAGACTCAGAGAGAAGGGAAACTCTCTACAGGACCCCAAAGTGCAGGCACAGTCAGGCATGATGTTTCCATTGTTATTCAAAACTGGTTATCAGAAGCAGTCAAACCTCCAAATGAAGCCCTTAGCAAGTACATGCTATAAAAAGCACTGGCTTGTCACTAAGAGAATATGAACAAGTTTAGCACATCTACTTTTCCACACTTCAAGTTCACAAATGAGACTGTGAGGCGATTATCAAGGGATTTTTTAGGAAGACAGTACTTTCTCTAAATCTTTTTATCCAGGCGTGATACACAAATGTGCAATATATCTTTCCTATAATTAAGTAAACTGTTCCCTTGCCTCATAGTTACTCACCAACAAGTGACACCTACATGGTCTTTCTGGAGGAGAAAAAAAAAATCGAGATTTATTTATTGCCAAGAAAACTCTTAGGAAATAGGCATTTTTACTGATTGTTCTGGTTGTAAAATATTTGGTCAAATACTTTTTCAATATATTTCTTTTCAGTGACCTGTTTAATCATTGTCTAGAACTGTACTTACACTGCCTTAAGAGCTGTGCTGTTTTGTTAATCACGTACTCAAGAAAAAAGGGCCACTATGAGAAAACTGTTTAGCGTAAGAGAATATCAAGTATCTGAAAAATATCTGAAAGCATATATGCAGATATTCCTTTACCAAATCTACCATGAGGAGACACTAGTCCTAACAATGTTCTCAAATTCAAACTATCTCAAATAAGATGGAAGGCTACCTGGAGTTGTACGTGTCATTCTATTTGCCCTCACTTTCTGAGCACTCAAATGCCTGAGCTAGTCACAAAGTTTGGACAGAATTATTTGGAAAATAAAGTTTGCCCACATACAAAGGAAAAATATTTCTCGCAGATTAGTAGGTAGTCTGGTAACAGGGGAGCATTCCTCTGAAAGAGTAAGATGGAATCTGTTCAGGAGAAGTGGGGAAAGTAAGGATGTTCTGGATAACAGAGGTAGCAAGTCAGCCAAAGATGATGCAATGATGCCAGAAGATAAACCATTGGACCTAAGTAGTCATGGGAGGTGAGGTCAGGAGAATCAGATATAAGCCAAATTAAGACAAACAATAAATGCTGCATTCAGGATCTTGAAGTTTATCTTAAGAGAAATACAGAGATCTTCCAGGAGAAGTGCAGAGACATGACATTTCATCTCCCTGAAAAGAATAAAATAAGCTTTCAACTAAGTAAAGACCTGACGGGACTGTCAGCTCAGGAAGCAGCAGAGGGAGTTTCAGGAGCACCATGGTTAAGGTTATCTAATCCTGCTGGCATCATGCTCATCTTCAAAATACATTTCATGTTCCAAAATACAAACTGGGTAAACTGTAAAGGGGCATGCAACAATCATCTCCCAGCCAAGTTTGTCTGCAGGCTACCCAGGCCATCCCCTTGCTGGCAACCAATGTGACTGACTTTGTCCATGTATTCTGTGATGTTTGTACACTTTCAAACATTTCTCTATTCTCCCATTACAGTGGTGTTCCTTGCTTTCATTTCTAATCAAAATATCTTGGAGACACTGGATATGCTGGATATTTGGATTGTTTTTATGCTACAGTGAGTATCCTTGCATGGTTTTTATTGTGCAGCTCAGCAATTTTATATACCAAATTCTAGCTCTATCACGTACACTACATATAGCAAACTATCCAAAAATTCAGTAATCTAAAACGACAATTTTAGTATAGCTCACAGAAATTGGAGGCAATTCTCAGCTGGAAGATTCTTCTGTTCTACGAGGAAAAGCAGATGTTTCCCACTCCACTGCTGGGCAGGTTGATGGTATGATCCCAGATGGCTACATTACATACATAACACCTTAGGAAGGATGGTTGGAAGAGTGCAATCAACTGTAAGTCTTGCTTAGAGACAGCTCAAGGACCTCTTCAGCAAGGCCATCTCAGGGCTACTCAACTTCTGTGCAAGTTATCTCACCATCCCTTTAACCTTGACAGACATTGCCTTGAAACCCAAGGCATTCATATCCAGTGGACCAAAGAATTGCTTATGTTCCAACATAGTTATGTGAGAATGGGTCTTTTTCATACTTTTCCAATCATAGGAAACTCCGAAGAACTACAGTGGACCATTCCATTCAGAAATGAGAACATAAGAAAGTACACCTGTCAGTGTCTTAGTTAAAAAATACTTTTACTATTTGCATATAGTTCCCTGGGACTCTGCCTCATCGTGGTTCAAGGGAACACATACTATTCATTCTTTACCGTCTATAACAGTAACTTTGCTTTAGATTCTTCCCAATGGCAGCACAGAGAAGGTTCAAGGGTTGTTCCTTGTTCTTCTGACATGCTTCCAGATCCTTACATTCAAGTATCAATGCAATACTTTAGCAGTCTCTGTGAAACTCCTATGAATCCTAGTATGGCTTATCACACCACCTCCCTAAACCACATCATAAATCTTTCAAGACAGATTGTCTTGGTTCCAGGGTAGCTTGGGATGCTGTGGGAAGCCCCATTTTAAACCCCTAGAAACATTTTTGTCTAGTTTAGAACTTCTATGAGACATACCCCTAAATCTTCCTGACACTTTAATAAAAGGTTTTGTAGGCACTTCCTTGAGGCAACCTTTATCTTCTAGTGATTTTCAATTTTGAAAACCTTATAGAGAAGCTAGGAATAAAATATATATTCAAATAGCAAGGCAAAACTACTGCCCTCTACCCAAATTAGCTGCAAAATTGAACACTTTGTATTGTAGCTCATTTCTCCCAATGATTATCACAGAGCTAAGAGAGAAAAAAAGCACAGATCTTCCATTTTGACAACTGTTCTAAGAAAAAAAAAATCTCAGGCAAATTCACCAATTTATTAGTAAAAACTATTCTTCTTTATAGATTTATTTTACTATTTATTGTTTGTGTGTGTACATGTATATGCATGCATGCACCTGTGTGTGTTTGGCTAAATTTTAGTATTGTTTTTTTTTTTTTTAATTATCTGTATTACCTGTAGGCCCAGCTAGCAATCAATTAAGACACAGACACTTGTTATATTTTAAAATAACCTTGGTTAACCCTGGGGCAGGTCAGATATCAATCCTCTAAACTACTTTTCATAGTGGGGCTTCAGGCATGGGCTCTCTGTCTCAATCCCATGCTATCTGCTTCTAATAACTTTTATCAAGTTACCCCATCCCTGATCACATATACATGCTCATGTTCTTCATCTGAGCTGGATTTTCCATCCACACCACCAGGCATGTGCTTGGTCTCCAGCTATCCCACAGCGGCCTTCCTCTCTTCACTTCAGGTCTCCTTTCTCCTCATGGCAGTCTTTCTTCTTCCCAGAATTCCTTCCTCTCTAAGCCCCACCTATTTCCTGTCCTGCACAGGTGGGATGGCTTTTTATTAAGCAAAAGGTCAGTCACAGAGACACTAAGCAGCAATTAGCATCAAAATACATCAGACCATCCCCCAACATTTTAGTGAACATATGTAAGTGCAGGTGTCCAAAGCAGCCAGAGAGGAAGAAGGTTCAATGCCCAGGACTGGAGTTACAGATATTGTGACACTGACCATCACCACTACCACATGTCCCCCACCCTCCACCGCTGCCATTCTAGATGTGAACTGAACTCAGGTCTTCTACAAGAACAGTACAAACTCTTAAACACTACATCATATATTAGCCCTAAAACACACAAAAATATTCTTCCATGTTTCATACATAATATTTCTGCCAATTCTCCAGCCTATTCTTACTATTATGGCCTCTACGAAAATGTAACATTTTAACATTTCTGTCATGATGATGTTCTTCCTTGTATTTAATTCTATGTTGATCATATATGATTTATGTAAAAAACACCCAAAATTTTAATGATAAAGCAAAAACAACTTGGCAGTAACTAGTAATTCTTTTGGACATCCCTGAGCCGAGTGGTCCTTCTTACTGCATCCGTGTGTGTGTGTGTGTGTGTGTGTGTGTGTGTGTGTGTGTGTGTGTGAGTGCATGCGTGCAGGTGCGTGTGTGAATATATATATATATATATATAGGCATTAGCAAGAATATGGAAAAATTGGAGCCTCCATGCACTACCAGTGACAAGAAAATTCCTACAGTGCATTAGAGACTTGCTTGTTTCTCACAAACTCAAATACATATGATATACATCCTTCACACTTTGATGAGATTATAATATATTAAAAACATACATCGACACAAAAACTATATAAGCATTATTCACAAAAGTTCCCAGAAAAAAACGACTCCAATTCTTATCAGCTAAAGATATGTAAGTAGGACATCCAAGATGGCAGTGAGCAGTGTGGACCGTGTTTGGAAGCTCCAGCAAACAATTCAAGGAATTGCACAGATTTCTGAGCCAAGAACACCAAGGTCCCCACACCACGGCAGCAGAAGTGCTCCATGGTTCGGAGGGACCAGGGTGCGGAGGACCTGCATACCCCTGCACACAGGAGGAGCGCAGATTTTCTCGGATCAAAGCAGCAGTGGCAGAGGCACCAGCAACAGCGGCGGCACCAGCGGAACCAGCTTCAGCAACAGTAGTGGCTGAGGTTTGCAGCTCAGAGCCTTCCAGTGGAGACAATTGGTGTGGTGGCCAGTGGGAGTTGCTGTGGGAGAGGGGACTGTGGACAGGATTTGGGTCGCATGGTGCCTTGAGACCCAAGCTGGACTCGGTGGACAGTTCAGTCCCAGAGTCCCAGGTTCAGCTCAGTGCGCAGTGCCATGGAGATGCTGGCTCATCTCCGCAAGCAATGCTGCCTGAAGCACTAGCTCAGCACAGCCACAGCTCCCCTGATGTGACACAGGCTGGGTGGAGCACTCAGTTCCACCCTAAGCACCAGCTCAGCTCAGCCGCAATTCTCCTGCTGTGACACAGGCTGGGTGGAGCGCTCAGTTCCACCAGAGGCGCTAGCTCAGCTCAGGGGGCAGTTCTGGGGCACTGACGCAGGCTGAGGTCAGCATACAGATTCATCCCAGAGGCCCTAGCTGGACTTGCCAGGCAGTTTGGGCCCAGAGACTCTAGCTGAGCTGTGCGCACAGGCTTGGCGACCCTAAGACTCTAGCTGGACTATCCACGCGGCTAAGGCCCAGAGTCCTGGGTTGAACTCAGCGTCAGTGTGAGTCCAGAGACCCTGGCTGAGCTCAGTGCACAATTCCACCCCAGAGACTCGGGTGGAGCTCGGCCTGCAGTTTGGGGCCAGAGTCCCTAACTGTCCTTGGCAGACAGATTAGGCCCAGAGACTCTAGCTGAGCTTTTGGCACAATCCCAGCTCTATGACTCGGATTGGACACAGTGTGCAGTTTGAATCCAGAATTCCTGGCTGAGCTTGGTGGACGGTTCGGGCCCTGAGTCAATAACTGACCACAGCACGCACTTTGGGCCAAAAGCCCCTAGCCGAGCTTGGTACACAGTCCCAGCCCAAAAATTCTGGCTGGACCCTGTGTGCATTTTGTAACCAGAATCCCTAGCTGAGCTCGGCAGACGGTTCAGGCCCTGAGAACCTAGCTGAGCTCGGCACATGGTTCAGGCCCACTATCCCTGGCTGGCCTTGGCAGGGGACCCGGAAGGCTGTGTATACCTTAGCCTGACCCAGGCTCATTCAGAGATCCAGAACGATTGCAGGACCCCACACCACAGGGGAGCTGAGGATCACTGGCTGTGAGAGCCCAAAACGACAGGGCTAACCTCCTACCATCCACACCAGTGAAGCATCAGAGCTCCCAGCCTACGGAAATCGTGAGAAAACAAGTGAATCTATCGTCAGACTCCCTCCACCCAACTCTTGAAGCTTCCCAACAAAAACAAAGGCAGCAAGATGTCTAAAGAACAGCGTAAAAGCATACGCAAAAAAAAAAAAAACAAAACAACATGGCGTCTCCACTTTCCAACTATCCCAAAGAAAACAACCTAGAGAACTCAAATACAATGGAAATACAAGAAAATGACCTCAAATTCTTAGTAATAAGGATGATAATGGAGGAAACAAATAAAATTCGTAATCAAATGCAGGAAGACACAAACAGGTGAGAGACATAAAAGAAGCACATAGAGTGGAACTGGAAAAATTGCAGGAAAATGCAAACAACCAGATGAAAGAAAGAAATAAAATGGTTCAGACTCTGAAGACCTATAAAGTGGCAATGGAAGAAACTCAGAAATATACAAATAATCAGATGAAAGAAATCAAAAACTCAGTTCAATATCTGAAGATTAAAATGGATTCAATGATAAACACACAGACAGAAGAAAAACAAGAACGTGAGACCTCAGAGAAGAAGGCGAGCAACACAGAGGTGAGCTTTTCTAACAGAATCCAAGAGATGGAAGAACGAATCTCAGGTATGGAAGGTACAATCACAGATCTTGAAGCAACCATTAAAGAAAATGGCAAATCTGGAAAACTCCAGACAAACACATCCAAGAAATTAAGGAAATCATGAAGAGGAGAAATCTGAGGATAATAGGCATTGAAGAAAGAAAAGATATCAGACTCCAAGGCCCAAAAATTATTCTCAACAAAATCATAGAAGAAAAATTCCCCAATCTAAAGAAAGAGATGCCTATAAACATACAAGAGGCCTACAGAACACCAAATAGAATTGACCAGAAAAGAAAAACTGCCTGCCACATAATAATCAAAACACAAAACATCCAGAACAAAGAAAAAATATTAAAAGCTGCAAGGGAAAAAGGACCAATAACATTTAATGGCAAACCTATCAGAATTACACCCAACTTCTCAGCAGAGACCATAAAAGCCAGAAGGGCCTGGACAGAGATCCTGCAAACCCTAAGAGACCACAGATGCCAGGCCAGACTACTTTACCCAGCAAAACTATCAATAGCCATTGCTGGAGAAAACAAAATATTCCACGACAAAAACAAATTCAAACAGTACCTATCCACAAATCTAGGCTTACAGAAGGTACTAGAAGGAAAACTCCATCCCAAAGGGTCAAGCTACAACCAAAACTACTCAGGAAATAGATAACTATCCCATGGCAAAAACACAACTACACAAATGCTCGACTGGAAATGACATCAAAATTAAGACTCTTAACAGTCACTGGTCATTAATATCTCTCAACATCAATGGTCTCAATTCTCCAATGAACAGACAAGGACTAACTGAATGGGTGCATAAACAAGATCCAACATTCTTCTGCATTCAAGAAACACATCTCATCCACAATGATAGGCATTACCTCAGGGTAAAAAGTTGGAAAAGGGGGGTTTTCAAGATGGCGGCGAGCAGTGTGGACCACGTTTGGAGGCTCCAGTGAACAATTCAGGGAATTGCACAGATTTCTGAGCCAGGAACACCGAGGTCCGAACATCACGGCAGCGGGAGTGCTCCACGGTTCGGAGGGACCAGGGTGCGGAGGACCTGCGTGCCCCTGCACACGGGAGGAGCGTGGATTTTCTCTGATCGGAGCGGCAGTGGCAGAGGCAGCAGCACCAGCGGCACCAGCAGCGGTGGCTGAGGTTTGCAGCTCATAGCCTTACTGTGGAGGCAATTGGTGTGGTGGCTGGTGGAAGTTGCTGCGGGAGAGGGGACTCGGGGCAGGATGTGGGTTGCATGGAGCCTTCGGACCCAGACTGGACTCGGCGGACAGTTCGGCCCCAGAGTCCCGGGTACTGGCCCAGCCCAGCAAGCAATTCTGCCCGAGGCACTAACTCAGCTTCAGCCATAGCTCCCCTGCTGTGGCGCAGGCTTAGTTGAGCGTGCAGCTCCACGCTAGGCAGCACCTCAGCTCAGCGGCAGCTCCCCTGCGGTGACACAGTCTGGGCTGAGCACCTGGTTGAACCACAGGCGCTAACTCAGAGCAGCCGCAGGTCTCCTGCTGTGGCGCAGGCTTGGCCAAGCACTCAGTTCCACCCTAGGCGCCACTTCAGCTCAGCAGCAGCTCCCCTGCAGTGACACAGTCTGGGCAGAGCACTTGGTTCCACCATTGGCACTAACTCAGAGCAGCCAAAGTTCTCCTGCTGTGGCGCAGGCTTGGTGGAGTTCACAGTTCCATCCTAGGCACCACCTCAGCTCAGCAGCAGCTCCCCTGCGGTGACACAGTCTGGGCAAAGCACGTGGTTGAACCACAGGCACTAACTCAGAGCAGCCGCAGCTCTCCTGCTGTGACACAGGCTGGACAGAGCTCTCAGTTCCACCAGCTCTAAGACTCTGGTTGGACACAGTGTGCAGTTTGAATCCAGAGTTCCTGGCTGAGATTGGTAGACAGTTCGGGCCCTGAGTCAATAACTGACCACAGCATGCACTTTGGGCCAAAAGGCCCTGGCTGAGCTTGGTGCGTAGTCCCAGCCCAAAAATTATAGCTGGACCCTGTGTGCATTTTGGGCCCAGAATCCCTAGCTGAGCTTGGCAGACGGTTCAGGCCCTGAGAATCTAGCTGAGTTCAGCCCGTGGTTCAGGCCCAGTGTTCCTGGCTGGGCTTGGCAGGGAACACAGAAGGCTGTGGATACCTTGGCCTGACCCAACACTCCTTCAGAGACCCAGAACAATTGCAGGTTCCATAGCACAGGAGGGCTGAAGATCACTGGCTGTGAGAGACCAGAACAACAGGGCTAACCTCCTAACATCCACACCAGTGAAGCTTTGAGCTCCCAGCCTAGGGAAATCGTGAGAAAATAAGTGAATCTATCGTCAGACACCCTCCATCCAACTCTGGAAGCTACCCAACAAAAACAAAGACGGCAAAATGTCTAAAGGACAACGAAAAAGCATACGCAAATAACTCCAAAACAACATGGCGTCTCCAGTTTCCAGCTATCCCAAAGAAAACAACCCGGAGAACTCAAATACAACGGAAATACAAGAAAATGACCTCAAATCCTTAGTAATGAGGATGATAATGGAGGAAACAAATAAAATTCTTAATCAAATACAGGAAGACGCAAACAGGTGAGAGACATAAAAGAAGCACATAGAGTGGAACTGGAAAAATTGCAGGAAAATGCAAACAACCAGATGAAAGAAATAAATGAAACAGTTCAAGATCTGAAGACCTATAAAGAGGCAATGGAAGAAACTCAGGAATACACAAAAAAATCACATGAAAGAAATAAAAAAATCAGTTCAAGATCTGAAAATGAAAATGGATTCAATGACAAACACACAGACAGAAGAAAAACGAGAACGTGAGACCTCAGAGAAGAAGGTAAGCAACACAGAAGTGAGCTTTTCTAACAGGATCCAAGAGATGGAAGAACGAATCTCAGGGCTAGAAGATACAATCACAGATATTGAATCAACCATTAAAGAAAATGCCAAATCTGGAAAACTCCTGACACAAAACATCCAAGAAATTAAGGACACCATGAAAAGAAGAAATTTGAGGATAATAGGCATTGAAGAAAGAGAAGACATCAGACTCCAGGGCCCAGAAACTATTCTCAACAACATCATAGAAAAAAATTTCCCCAATGTAAAGAAAGAGATGCCTATAAACATACAAGAGGCCTACAGAACAACAAATAGAATTGACCAGAAAAGAAAAACTGCCCGCCACATAATAATCAAAACACAAAACATGCAGAACAAAGAAAAAATATTAAAAGCTGCAAGGGAAAAGGGCCAAATAACATTTAATGGTAAACCTATCAGAATTACACCCGACTTCTCAGCAGAGACCATAAAAACCAGAAGGGCCTGGACAGAGATCCTGCAAACCCTAAGAGACTACAGATGCCAGGCCAGACTACTTTACCCAGCAAAATTATCAATAATCATTGATGGAGAAAACAAAATATTCCAGGACAAAAACAAATTCAAACAGTACCTATCCACAAATCCAGCTTTACAGAAGTTACAAGAAGGAAAACTCCATCCCAAAGGGTCAAGCTACAACCAAAACTACTCAGGAAATAGATAACTATCCCATGGCAAGAAGACAACTACACAAATGCGTGACTAGAAACAACATCAAAATTAAGACTCTTAACAGTCATTGGTCATTAATATCTCTCAACATCAATGGCCTCAATTCTCCAATAAAAAGACACAGACTAACTGAGTGGGTACATAAACAAGATCCAAAATTCTTCTGCATTCAAGAAACACATCTCACCCATAATGAAAAGCATTGCCTCAGGGTAAAAGGTTGGAAAAAATATACCAAGCAAATGGTCACAAGAAGCAAGCAGGCGTAGCCATTTTAGTATCGAACAAAATAGACTTTCAACCAAAATTAATCAAAAGGGATGAGGAAGGACACTTCATACTCATCAAAGGTAAAGTCAACCAAGATGACATCACAATTCTGAACATCTATGCTCCCAATACAAGGGCACCCACATTTGTAAAAGATCTCCTAAAAAAGCTTAAACCACACATCGATCCCCACACAATATAGTGGGAGACTTCAACACCTCACTCTCACTGAAGGATAAGTCATTGAAACAGAAACTAAGCCGAGAAATAACATCATTAACCAATGCCATGGGTCAAATGGATCTAACAGATATCTATAGAACCTTTCACCCAAACAAGAAAGAATACACCTTCTTCTCTGCACCCCATGGAACCTTCTCCAAAATTGATCACATCCTAGGTCACAAAGCAAGCCTCAATAGATACAAGAGGATTGAAATAATACCTTGTATCCTATCAGATCACCATGCTCTTGGGCTGCAATTCAACAACAACAGAAATAACAAAAAGCCTACACATACGTGGAAACTAAACAACTCTCTACTAAATGACACCTGGGTCAGGGAAGAAATAAAGAAAGAAATCAAGGAGTTTCTGAAATTCAATGAAAATGAAGGAACAACATACCCAAATTTGTGGGATACATTGAAAGCAGTGCTAAGAGGAAAATTCATAGCACTAAGTGCCCTTAAAAAGAAATTGGAAACATCGCACATAAGCATCTTAACAACACAACTGGAAGCCCTAGAAAAAAAAGAAGCAGAAACACCCAAGAGGAGTAGACGCCTGGAAATAATCAAACTCAGGGCTGAAATTAACAAATTAGAAACTAAGAAAACAGTCCAAAGAATCAACAAAACCAAAAGCTGGTTCTTTGAGAAAATCAACAAGATAGACAGACCATTAGCCCAAACTAACTAAAAGGCAGAGAGACAGTATTGAAATCAACAAAATCAGAAATGAAAAGGGAGACATAACAACAGACACTGAAGAAATACAAAGAATCATAAGATCCTACTTTGAAGGCATATACGCCACAAAATTTGAAAATCTAAGGGAAATGGACGATTTTCTTGATCAATTTCACTTGCCAAAGTTGAATGAAGAACAGATAAACAAGCTAAATAGGCCCATTTCCCCTACAGAAATAGAAGCAATCATCGATGGTCTCCCAACCAAAAAAAGCCCAGGGCCAGATGGTTTCAGTGCAGAATTCTACCAGACCTTCAAGGGCGAGCTAATACCGATACTCTTCAAGCTACTCCAAAAGATAGAAATGGATGGAAAATTACCAAATTCATTCTATGAGGCCATAGTCTCATGATACCTAAACCTCACAAAGACTCAACAAAGAAAGAGAATTTCAGACCAATTTCTCTTATGAACATAGATGCAAAAATACTAAATAAAATACTTGCAAAACGAATACAGGAACACATCAAAGATATCATTCATCATGACCAAGTAGGCTTCATTCCAGGCATGCAGGGATGGTTTAATATACGGAAATCCATCAATGTAATCCACCATATAAACAAACTGAAAATAATCATCTCCTTGGATCATCTCCTTGGATGCAGAGAAAGCATTTGATAAAATTCAACACCCATTCATGTTTAAAGTTTTAGAGAGATCGGGGATACAAGGCACTTTCCTCAACATAATAAAGGCTATATACAGCAAGCCAATAGCCAAAATCAAAGTAAATGGTGAGATACTCAAGGAAATTCCTCTAAAATCGGGAACAAGGCAAGGCTGCCCACTCTCTCCATATCTCTTCAATATAGTACTCGAAGGATAGCATCTTCAACAAATGGTGCTGGTCTAACTGGAGGTCTATGTGTAAAAAAATGCAACTGGACCCATATTTGTCACCTTGCACAAAACTCAAATCCAAGTGGATTAAAGACCTCAACATAAAACCAGAGACACTAAGCCACTTAGAGGAAAAAGTGGGAAAGAGCCTGGAACATATTGGCATAGGAGACAACTTCCTGAACAGAACACCAATGGCCCAGGCCTTAATATCAGCCATTAATAAATGGGACCTCATAAGGCTGAGAAGCTTCTGTAAGGCAGGAGACACTGTCAAGAGAACAAAGCGACAGCCTACAGACTGGGAAAAAATCTTCACCAACCCTACATCTGACAAAGGTCTGATATCCAAAATATATAAAGAACTCAAGAAATTAAACACCACCAAACCGAATAGCCCAATAGAGAAATGGGGCTTGGAACTAAACAGAGAATTCTCAACAGAGGAGTATCAAATGGCTGAGAAACACTTAAAGAAATGCTCAACCTCCTTAGTCATCAGGGAAATGCAAGTCAAAACAACTCTGAGATTCCATCTTACAACCATCAGAATGGCTAAGATCAAAAACTCAAGCGACACCACATGCTGGCGAGGATGTGGGGAGAGAGGAACACTCCTTCATTGCTGGTGGGAATGCAAACTAGTACAGCCACTTCGGAAATCTATCTGGTGCTATCTCAGAAAAATGGGAATAGGGCTTCCTCAAGACCCAGCTTTTCCACTCCTTGGAATATACTCAGAAGATGCTCCAGCACACAACAAGAAAATTTGCTCAACCATGTTTATAGCAGCCTTATTCATAATAGCCAGAACATGGAAACAGCCTAAGTGTCCATCAGTAGAAGAGTGGATAAAGAAACTGTGGTACATATACACTATGGAATACTACTCAGCTATTAAAAACAAGGACTTCCCGAAATTTGTGGATAAATGGATTGAGCTAGAAATGATCATAATGAGTGAGTTAACCCAGAAGCAGAAAGAATCAAATGGTATATACTCACTTATATCTGCATACTAGCCCAAGGGACATGTCCCACGAAAGCCTTCACTTACCAGGAAACTGGGACAGAGGGGAGGCCATCCTATTGGGACTCTAAATGAGAGACGCATGGGAGAATAGCAAAATAAAAGGATACAGAGGGTCCTAGAAATCTACAAGTAGAACAATATGATAGGCAGATTTGGGCCCACGGGTCCCACTCCAACTAAGGCACCAGCCAAGGACAATACAGGAGGTAAACTTTAAACCCCTTCCCAGATCTAGCCAATGGTCAGAATATTCTCCACATTTGAGTGGAGACTGTGATATGACTTTCTCACGTACTCTGGTGCCTCACATTTGACCATGTCCCCTGGAGGGGGAGACCTGGTGGCACTCAGAGGAAGGACAGCAGGTAGCCAGGAAGAGACTTCGCACCCTATGAGAATATACAGGGGGAGGTAATCCCCCTCAGGAACAGTCATAGGGAAGGGGAATAATGGGAAAATGGGGGGGGGGGGAGGAATGGGAGGATACAAAGGATGGGATAAACATTGAGATGTAACAAGAATAAATTAATAAAAAAAAAGTTGGAAAAAAATATTCCAAGCAAATGGTCACAAGAACCAAGCAGGCATAGCCATTTTAATATCAAACAAAATAGACTTTCAACCAAAATTAATCAAAAGGGATGAGGAAAAACACTTCATACTCATCAAAGGTAAAGTCAACCAAGATGACATCACAATTCTGAACATCTATGATCCCAATACAAGGGCACCCACATTTGTAAAAGATCTCCTAAAAAAGCTTAAACCACATATCGATCCCCACACAATAATAATGGGAGACTTCAACACCCCACTCTCACTGAAGGATAAGTCATTGAAACAGAAACTAAGCCGAGAAATAACATCATTAACCAATTCCATGGGTCAAATGGATCTAACAGATATCTATAGAATCGTTCACCTAAACAAGAAAGAATACACCTTCTTTCTGCACCTCATGGAATCTTCTCCAAAACTGATCACATCGTAGGTCACAAAGCAAGCCTCAACAAATACAAGAGAATTGAAATAATATCTTGTATCCTATCAGATCACCATGCTCTTGGGCTGCAATTCAACAACAACAGAAATAATAAAAGGCCTAGACATACGTGGAAACTAAACAACTCTCTACTAAATGACACCTGGGTCAGGGAAGAAATAAAGAAAGAAATCAAGGAGTTTCTGAAATTCAATGAAAGTGAAGGAACAACATACCCAAATTTGTGGGATACATTGAAAGCAGTGCTAAGAGGAAAATTCATAGCACTAAATGCCTTTAAAAGGAAATTAGAAACATCACACATGAGCATCTTAACAACACAACTGGAAGCCCTAGAAAAAAAAAGAACCAGAAACATGAAAAAGGAGTAGATGTCTGGAAATAATCAAACTCAGGGCTGAAATTAACAAATTAGAAACTAAGAAAACTGTCTAAAGAATCAACAAAACCAAAAGCTGGTTCTTTGAGAAAATCAACAAGATAGACAGACCATTAGCCAAACTAACTAAAAGGCAGAGAGACAGTATTGAAATCAACAAAATCAGAAATGAAAAGGGAGACATAACAACAGACACTGAAGAAATACAAAGAATCATAAGATCCTACTTTGAAGGCATATACGCCACAAAATTTGAAAATCTAAGGGAAATGGACGATTTTCTTGATCAAGTTCATGTGCCAAAATTGAATGAAGAACAGATAAACAAGCTAAGTAGTCCCATTTCCCCTACAGAAATAGAAGAAATCATTGATAGTATCCCAACCAAAAAAAAAAACCCAGGGCCAGACGGTTTCAGTGCAGAATTCTACCAGACCTTCAAGGGCGAGCTAATACTGATACTCTTCAAGCTACTCCAAAAGATAGAAATGAATGGAACATTACCAAATCCATTCTATGAGGCCATAGTCTCATTGATACCTAAACCTCACAAAGACTCAACAAAGAAAGAGAATTTCAGGCCAATTTCTCTTATGAACATTGATGCAAAAATACTAAATAAAATACTTGCAAAACGAATACAGGAACACATCAAAGATATCATTCATCATGACCAAGTAAGCTTCATTCCAGGCATGCAGGGATGGTTCAATATACGGAAATCCATCAATGTAATCCACCATATAAACAAACTGAAAATAAAAAACCACATGTTCATCTCCTTAGATGAAGAGAAAGCATTTGATAAAATCCAACACCCATTCATGTTTAAAGTTTTAAAGAGATCAGGGATACAAGGCACTTTCCTCAACATAATAAAGGCTATATACAGCAAGCCAATAGCCAAAATCAAAGTAAATGGTGAGATACTCAAGGAAATTCCTCTCAAATCGGGAACAAGGCAAGGCTGCCCACTCTCTCCATATCTCATCAATATAGTACTCGACGTTCTAGCCAGAGCAATAAGACAACAAAAGGAGATCAAGGGTATCCAAATGGGAAAGGAAGAAGTCAAATTATCCCTATTTGCAGATGATATGATAGTGTACATAAGTGACCCTCAAATTTCCACCAGAGAACTCCTACAGCTGATAAGCACCTTCAGCAAATTCGCTGGATACAACATTAACTCAAAAAACTCTGTAGCCTTCCTATACACAAATGACAAGCTTGCAGAGGAAGAAATTAGGAAAGCCACACCCTTCACATTAGCCACAAGCAATATAAAATATTTAGGATTTACACTAACTAAGCAAGTGAAGGACTTGTTTGAAAAAAAATTTCAAACTCTGAAGAAAGAGATTAAAGATGACCTGAGAGGATGGAATGATCTTCCTTGCTCATGGATCGGGAGAATTAACATAGTAAAAATGGCCATCTTACCAAAAGCAATCTACAGATTCAATGCAATCCCTATCAAAATACCTACACAATTTTTTAAAGACACTGAAAGTTCAATTCTGAACTTCATATGGAAAAACAAAAAACCCAGAATAGCTAAAACAATCTTGTACAATAAAAGGTGCTCCAGAGGAATCTCCATACCTGATCTCAAACTGTACTATAAAGCAATAGTAATTAAAACAGCATGGTACTGGCACAGCAACAGGCTGATTGATCAGTGGAATTGAATCGAAGACCCAGATATGAATCCACACACATACGGTCACCTGATATTTGACAAAGAAGCCAAATCCATTCAATGGAAAAAGGATAGCATCTTCAACAAATGGTGCTGGTCTAATTGTATGTCTATGTGTAAAAAAAATGCAACTGGACCCATATTTGTCACCTTGCACAAAACTCAAATCCAAGAGGATTAAAGATCTCAGCATAAAACCAGAGACACTTAGAAGAAAAAGTGGGGAAGAGCCTGGAACATATTGGCACAGGAGACGACTTCCTGAACAGAACACCAACGGCCCAGGCCTTAATGTCAACCATTAATAAATGGGACCTCATGAGGCTGAGAAGCTTCTGTAAGGCAGGAGACACTGTCAAGAAAACAAAGTGACAGCCTACAGACTGGGAAAAGATCTTCACCAACCGTACATCTGACAAAGGTCTAATATCCAAAATATAAAAAGAACTCAAGAAATTAAACACCACCAAACCAAATAAACCAATTGAGAAATGGGGCTTGGAATTAAACAGAATTCTCAACAGAGGAATATCAAATGGCTGAGAAACACTTAAAGAAATGCTCAACCTCCTTAGCCACCAGGGAAATGCAAATCAAAACAACTCTGAGATTCCATCTTACACCCATCAGAATGGCTAAGATCAAAAATTCAAGGGACACCACATGCTGGCGAGGATGTGGGGAGAGAGGAACACTCCTTTATTGCTGGTGGGAATGCAAACTAACACAGCCACTTTGGAAATCTATCTGGTGCATTCTTAGAAAAATGAGAATAGGGCTTTCTCAAGACCCAGCTATTCCACTTTTTGGAATATACCCAGAAGATGCTCCAGCACACAAAGAAAATTTGCTCAACCATGTTTATAGCAGCCTTATTCATAATAGCCAGAACATGGAAACAGCCTAAGTGTCCATCAGTAGAAGAATGGATAAAGAAACTGTGGTACATATACACTATGGAATACTACTCAGCTATTAAAAACAAGGAATTCCCGAAATTTGTGGATAAATGGATTGAGCTAGAAATGATCATAATGAGTGAGTTAACCCAGAAGCAGAAAGACTTAAATGGTATATACTCACTTATATTTGCATACTAGCCCAAGGGTCATGTCCCACGAAAGCCTTCACTTACCAGGAAACTGGGACAGAGGGGAGGGCATCCTATTGGGACTCTAAATGAGAGAAGCATGGGAGAATAGCAAAGTAGAAGGGTCCAGAGGGTCCTGGAAGCCTACAAGTAGAACATTATGATAGGCAGATTTGGGCCCAGGGGTCCCACTCAAACTAAGGCACCAGCCAAGGACAATATAGGCGGTAAACTTTAAACCCCTAATCAGATCTAGCCAATGGGCAGAACATTCTCCACATTTGAGTGGAGAGTGGGATATGACTTTCTCACGTACTCTGGTGCCTCACATTTGACCATGTCCCTTGGAGGGGGAGACCTGGTGGCACTCAGAGGAAGGACAGCAGGTTACCAAGAAGAGACTTGATACCCTATGAGCATATACAGGGGGAGGTAATCCCCCTCAGGAATAGTCATAGGGGAGGGGAATAAGGGGAAAATGGGAGGGAGGGAGGAATGAGAGGATACAAGTGATGGGATAACCATTGAGATGTAACAAGAATATATTAATAAAAAAAAGAAAAGAAAAGAAAAGAAAGATATGTAAGTAATACAAAGGAATAGTGGTCAGCCATAGAACTCTAAACCAAGAAGAAACGAAGTACCAATGTATGCTACACCAGCCTTGAACCTTGCAAATCCTATGCAAAGTAAGACATGAGAGACATAACATGAGATACTCAATAGGAGAATACATATAGCCTCAAAGTGACTGAGCAAATTAGAAATGATTGCTGATGGTTTCTTAGACAAAAGTATTCTGAAATCAGCTGAGATCGTTGTCCACCCTGTTAGTTTATTAAAAACTAGTGAGTTAATTGTACACTTCAGTGGTGTGGGTTTTACAGCATGTGAATTGCATCTCAGTAAATAATTAAAATTTAAAACTAAGTGAGCCACAGTAATCCACAACATGGGTGAAACTATGTGTCTCCTTTTTTTGCATATGGTAGACATGAGAAAATATAAACAAGTGGGAAATAACAATAAAAGAAAGCATGCACTTGCAGGCTTGTCCCAATGGTCTATGTAAAGTCAATCATAGCATCTGCTTACTAACTGTGGTGCTTTATCACCATATGATCATCTCGTAACTTCCCCTTATATTAATCATATATGCGTCAAGTGTTTGGGTGTTTGCTTCTCAGTTTTGGGTAGCCAAGTAAAAGATAGAGTTGCAGAATGGCCTCAGAAGCAGAAGACCTGCGATTTCAAAGCCTGGGTCACCCTTTCTGTGACTCATGCAGCTTCCTGTCCACCTTCCTCTAAGCACTTCTGACTAACTAGTCTCCCCATGACTGGTCAGTTGAGTCATTATTTGGGCTTTTAATAGATCAAGAGCATCAAATATGAGTCACAAACTTTCTTTCACAATTCCTTGCGAAATCATCCTCCACCTCCTCTCAGATAAAGTTGATCTATTATTTAATCAAAGCCATAACTTTGTTAATATACTGTATTAATATTTAAACCCTTAGCTCTTCCTTATATCATAATGCCCTGTGGTTCTCATTTGTTTCAGTAAAAGTATTCCAGTGTTTTATAAAGAAGTAATGTACTAGAGTAGAGTGAAATCCTCTTATTCACCTACGTGAGTCTAGGTAAGCTTTTTGTAAGTACCAGAGAGCAGTGGCCATCTTGAAAGGCAAGGTTACTGAAGGAGATGTTATCATTCTCTTCTGGCTTTGAGGGAACCATCTTATATTCTTATAAGAGAAAATAAGTCTTATTTTCTCTGTGTGGCATTCTTGTAAGGAGAGTCTGATCTATGGCAGAGGCTGAAGTAACCCATTAGCATTATGGCAAGTGCTAATGGAGCAGCACACTAGTTAAACACAGAAGTCAGAAGTAGGTGCTCCTCTGGGTCTTCAAGACAGCGGTGGATAGTGGAGTTACCTGTGAAAAAGGTGAGATTTTGTATGATTGTGAAAACTTACTCTCCAGAGAAAGGAACACTAGAAAACTAGTAAAACCACAGCTATTTATTCTCTAGAATCTAACCAACACTTAGAAAGGGAGAAGCAGCAATGGGGAATATTGATTCAAGAAAATTACAAAACTCAAGTAGGAATTGGTGGTAGTTGGTACCAAACTAGAAACAGCTTCCATTACCACTCTGGGCTCCTGCTCCATGTTGGTTTATCCTAGATGGACCAGAACAAATGAAAGTGACCTTCTCGTGTCTTCTCCCCACACAACATCTTAGTTGCAGAGCAATGGTTTTCCTCAGGGAAGGGCAAACTACCAGCTTCCTCAGTGCCTCCCCCAGATCTGTGCCCTGTTCATACCCCAAGAGAATGCTGCCAAGAACTTAGCTTTGGTCTATCCCCCTCACAAAGGGAGAGGGCTCTCCTGGATCAGCTTCTGTGAACAGATTCTGCAAGGTATCATCTGTCAAAGAGCCTTGGGTTTTCCTTGGCTTCTAGTGTTCATAACGTGCTAGCTTCCCACTAGTTGGGGTGTTTTAAGAATGGGAAGCACATTTTCCAAGTGTCTTCTTAGGTAAAGGAGCTAGTTACACAAGATGACACAAGACCCCTTGCATTCCCCACTGCAAAGTATCCAGGGTGGGAGGCCAAGAATAATGCGGGAACTCTGTGTTAGGGCCTAGGGAGCTGAGTTCATTTAAAGTAGAGTGAAGCAACTACTTTGAAAAACATCTTCCTTGGAGAACAGACCATAGCTCTAAACATCCAAAAAAGTGATTGCATACTGATAGTAGTGTACAAATTAATAGATGTACCAGAAATTCATCAAGGCCAAGTACTATAAAACATCCACCAGGAGTTGGGTGGTAATTCGCTCAGTAAACTGCCTACTTTCCAGGTATGAGTGCCTGAGTTTCATCACCCATCCACATGAAGAAAAACCACATTTAAAAAAAAAATACACCAGGCATGGTGATGCATGCTTGTAATCCCAGGGCTATAAAGGCAAAAATTGGCAGATCTCTGAGACTTGCTAGCTACCTCCCTGAGTTTCACGCCTGTCTCAAATAACATGGTGAACAGTACTTGGGGAACAGTAGCTAAGGTTGATTTTTGCCTCCACATGCATCCACACACCCCTCCATGCATAGCCACACACACACACACACACACACACACACACACACACACACACACACACACACACACTAAAGAAATGAAGCCCCAAATGGCCCTGAGAAGATTATCTTCACCTCTGGTGATCCAGGTGCTGGGGATGCTTGTGTTCACCCACATTCAAGTGGAGAACTGTTTGTTGCTGACAAAATCTCCCTGAGATAGTACAAGTCTTACTAGCTCAGGATGTGCAGTTGCAAGCCCTGAGTAATCACTAACCTATGGCCTGACATAGAAGCAACTTCCAGGATGCCAAGCTTTAGAAAAATTTAAGAAGCAAATTCTGAGCACTGACATCAGAAACTGCATGTCAGGAGAAACAAACCTCATACAATCACCTGAAGCAATCCACAGAACAAACAAAACCAGTACAAAACAATTCCTAGGAACTGCCAGCATTGTAATGTATTATAACAAATCCACGACTTTTATGTAGAGTTATTCAAAGAGACAGGAGACCCATGTACATTCAGGCAAGACATAACTCCATTGAAGTATTACCTGTGTGGCACTTTGCAGAAAATCAAAGGCAGTATTAAAAATACATACTGGGTTAAAGGAAGGTATGCCTAAAACATTTAAAGGAAAATAAGAGTTATCAAGTACAGACCATTAATAGTGTTTAGAAATTATGAAAAAACCAATAGAAATTTTAGTTGAAACAAATTTACAAAAAAAAAAAAATATAGTTGAACCATAATAGTAGACCGGACCTGGAAAAAGAAAATTTCTCAGAGGTCAGAAATCCCAAAAGAATTATTAGAGAACTGAAGATATAGTTAGGAGCAAGGTGTTTCCTTAACACATGCAGTTCAGTCAGTTAAAGATTGCTTATTGGAGTGTTCAAGGTGTTGTGTACTAACACTGAAGAAAAGTGAAGAGATTGCCAATGTGAGTAGCAAAGAGAAAAAACAATGAAAGAGTGAATAAACCACCGTCAACTTAAGAGAAGCAGCAGCAACGTGAGTGTGCACGCATGTGTGCTCATGTACGTGTAAAACCGATAAAAAGGAGATAGGAAAAATAGTCAAAGAAATAATGACTGAAAACTTTCCAAGTGTGATGAGAAGAATTAACTATGTGCTCAATATCAATGGGGTCTTGAAGGATAGAGACCAAGAACTCTCCTTACACAAATAATAGGAAAATATGAAAACAGAAAAGAAGACAATTTGGACAGCAGTGTGATGAAGCAGGACTCCACATATGGAATGAACCATGGTCATAGTTGATTCCTGGGAAAGAATGCAGACCAGAGCAGAAAGATGATCCATCCCAAGCATTGAAAGAGCAGGTAAAGCCACTAAAAAACCTTCATATCCAGCAAAATGGTACTTTTTAAAAATAAAGATAAAATGAAAATTTGGTCACATAGACACTGAGCTTGTTGCTGACAAAGCTAATTGGTAAGAAATACTAAGAACATAATATTATTAAACCAGAATTTGTGAAAGTGAATCACCTTTAACATATAGAAGTGTATTTTACAATAATGGGTACAGAATCGGAAAGAAGCAAAAGAGCTAAAATGAAAGAACAAAAACATAGATAGAAGAAAATTATGCAGAACCACAGGATGTAAGAGCAAATCCTAAAAATTCAACAGTTCTCCTCTTTGTATTTACCCAAAGTCAAAGAAAGATGTTCACAAAATAAGACATCAATAAGGTTTTTGACTTGGATTATAGTACCAAGGACAAAACTCCAATTTAAATCCCGATGGTGCGAAATCAAACAGCAAACTTACTAGTGCTACTTAATTTTAAGACGAAGAATTCTTACCAAGTGCCAAAGTAAAAGATTCTTAATGTCTTAATTCTGTAAGTCATTCTTGGGACACACCAATTCAGTACCCAACAAAGTCTTCACAAACCCAACTTGATGAGGTTACAGACCTCAGAAGTCCTCAAATCTAGAATAGGAGGGAACATTCCTTTATTTATTCTGTGAAACTGATGTGATCTTAGGACTATTCCATTTCAACATGCCCCATATTTCTCACTGATTGAAAGAGACATTTATTGGGGAGTCCTTCATTGTCACCATCATGATTTTACCAACAGAAACAGATCCTGACAACAGTTTTCCACAGGTCACATAGCCAACAAGGGCAGTTAGAATTTGGTGCCACATGCCTGCTTCTAGAAATACTTGGTCAATACTGAATGCGTTCTCTGTAAGTAATGGTCTGACTTGCTCATGTGCCATTTATATCTGAGTAGCCAGTCTAAATATTCAGTGATGAGGTTTCTCTAATATGCAGATTCTACACATAAAAAGGATAACTTGTTTTTCCTTCTCTCTGAACTATAATCATATCCATAAAATTAATTACTTTTTACACTTGCACTCTTAAATAAAACTGTCAACTTTGATAACAGATAAGTCTGTTATAGAATAGCAAGGATTCTTTATAAGTCAAAGTGAATACCTTCATCATTCCTTTATAATGTAAATGTATTTAAATTCCTTTAAGGATATTTTTATTTTTAGTCATGTTTATGTGGTTTGGGGCTGGTTGTGCACATGTTTGGGAGTGCAGGTGTCTAAGAAGACTAGAAGTATCTGATCCCTAGGAGCTAGAGTTACAGGCAGAGGTTTGCCATCTGAGGCAGTTGCTGGAACTGAACTCAGGCTCTGTATGAGCAGTGTATGTTCTTAAGCCCTGAGACATATCTCCAGTCCTAATGGGAAAGTTCTAAATGTAACTGTTGCTCCCTATGTGAGTGGCACTACGGAAAACCTTATGGAAGGAGCTCAAAACACTGTAGTGTCAATACTATATTCAATACAAGCTAGTTGTTCATAATCAGAATTGCCAAATGCATTAAAAATATGGCCTTCAACAGTAAACTTGAAATGTGGCTGGTAAGCTAGGCATGGTGGCGCATACCTTTAATCCCAGCACTCCGGAAGCAGAGGTGGGTGGCTCTCTGTGAGTTCCTGGTCTAGAAAGCAAATCCAAGACAGCCAAGGCTACACAGAGAAAACCTGTCTTGAAAACCAAAACAACAAAATAAAACAAATCAAAAACAAAAACAAAAAAAACAACAATAATAAACAACCCAGAAGATTTTTTTTTTCTATTTAAATGTCTTCCTTATGTAAAGCAGAGGGGAATGGCATACCCAGAACACTATTTTAAGTTCTCCATCACTCTGTTAACTCAGAAAGCATTTGAAAACCTTTCATTTTCATCCACTCTGCTTTCCCCTCCACATGCTCACTAGGAAAAGACTGTACTAGCACAGATCTTTATTGCCACAAGGTAACCACAGTGGCCAGGCCTGACATTTCATGGCTACAGATTAACACCACACTCTGGTATCATGTGCCAACACAGTGAGTTTCTGTTACCATGTTGTTGAGCATTCCACATTTTGAGGCAGGTAGTTTAAAGAGGTAAGGTAGGCAAAGAAGCGCATATCGATACTCTACAGAAAAACATACAGAGCTAGGAGATACTAGAATCACTTGCGTTCTATACACTGGAAAACTGAAAGAATGTGATACCATCTTGAGGGTATTTAATCTGAAATATTTTAAAGGTCAGCTATGTTTGCAAGATGTTAGAAAGACAACTTAGCCACAGTGCTACCTATGCTCAAATTCAGACTGTTACAAAAATTTGCTCATAAGCATATACATGGGTTTCTTCCTACCTCAAGTGTGGCTGATGATAATCTAAAATCCTGAGAGAGTTGTTGAGATATTGAGCATTTTTGAACAAATTTAGAGTAAGAGGCCAACGGTTGCTGCCTTTTGCAGGTAAGGGGTCCTGCAGGTTCTTTGTGGATCTCAAGAGCAAGATGTTCCATGTGCATCAGGAGCACGCAATATACAAAATATAATCAAAAAATTTCCATTCTAGGCAAACTACCCAAGGTAGTACACCAATTCAAAGATTTATATATAAAATTTTTAAGACATAAAGAGTGTTTATTTAAATTAAATGTTAAACCTTAATTAAATTGTGCTTTCTCTGCAACAATTATGATTGTTAGTATGAGAC
The DNA here is from genome assembly GCF_903995435.1 of Acomys russatus. Classification (NCBI taxonomy): domain Eukaryota; kingdom Metazoa; phylum Chordata; class Mammalia; order Rodentia; family Muridae; genus Acomys; species Acomys russatus. The sequence continues at coordinate 42,049,587 of NC_067154.1, forward strand.
TTACATGAATTTTAAGATGGAAATTGAAACCCTTATTTACTTGCCTAGATTAACTGAATACCTAGATCAGATGTATGAAGAAAGTCATACAGGAGACAATCAGGATTATGATTCCTGAGAGGTTAGAAACAAACTGAGTAAAAAATTATAGCTGTTCCGGATTGCTGCCTAGTAGCAATTTCCAGGCTACAGTGCACTGATAAAGAACCCAGAAGAACACTACAATTTTGTCGCATTGAGCAGAAAGACATTACAGCCTGGGAAATGCAAAATGACTGAGAATTGTGGGCTGAGTGGTGGAAATTGTGGGCCTGAGTATGTAGAGCTATCAAGATCTTCACAAGAGTTCTGTGCCTTAATATTGACCTGTACATGTCTGGAATGAAACAGACAATGGTAAGGACCAGCCAAACAGTGTTTTAAGCAAGCCTTCACAGGATGGGCATTTTTCAGAATTCTATAAGCTGGAGCAGAAAGACACATACTGTAGGGGGACGACTCAAGCATTAAGACTCAATGCTGTAGTAATAATTGTAACTTGTTTTTAAAGAACCATTGTATCTTATCTAAAAGTAGATTAAGGGTTCCAATTCCTAGAAACTAAGCTGCTTCCTATAGATGGAAGGAATTAAACTATGCATTATAGCAAAAATCTAACAACATAAAAAGTAACAGAAGGGCCCAGTGTCTAATATCAACTGATAAATACTCAGCAAAGAAGCATAAAAGTTTGATATGTAACTAGGATAACCATCAACAAACAGGAAATCAAAATGCCCTTTATAAAGACATCCCATGTGTTCAAAACTGTAGATAAATACAAAAAGGTTTTTAGTGATGGAAACCACAGCATGAAAAACAGAAAAAATGGTACAATGGTACTAACAGACAATGAGGATGGGATGACAATGGTTTAAAGGCAGGATAAAGCGAATGACCCAAAATAAAGCATGAAGAGAGCATTAGCAGGACCTCACTGAACTTGCAACAGCAACTAGTCTTTAAAAAAAAAAATAGGAAGGAGAAAGATGTTGGTAAAGAGGAAATAGCATCATCAAAATATTTGAAGAAAAAATGCCCAAAATATTCTTGATAAAAAAAAAAATCCATGGGGCAATGAGAGGTGGTTCAGCAGCTAAGGACACTAGCTGCTCTTCAGAAGACTCAGGTTCAAATCCTAGCACCCACATGGCAGGTCACATCTATTTGTAACTCCAATATCCCCTGCAGGCAAAATATCCCCTGCAGGCAAAACACCAATCCACACAAAATAAAAATAAATAAAGTTTTAAAAAGAGAAATAAAGAAACTGTGGTACATTTACACTATGGAATACTACTCAGCTATTAAAAACAAGGAACTTCCGAAATTTGTGGACAAATGGATTGAACTAGAAATGATCATGAGTGAGCTAACCCAGAAACAGAAAGAGTCAAATAGGATCTACTCACTTATATCTGTACCCTAGCCCAAGGGGCATGTCCCATGAAAGTCTTCACTTACCAGGAAACTGGGACAGAGGGGAGGACATCTTATTGGGACTCTAGATGAGAGAAGCATGGGAGAATAGCAAAGTAGAAGGATCCAGAGGATCCTAGATACCTACAAGAAGAACATTATGATAGACAGATTTGGGCCCAGGGGTGCTGCTCAAACTAAGGCACCAGTCAAGGACAATACATGCAGTAAACTTCAAACCTCTACCCAGATCTAGCCAATGGACAGGACATTCTCCACAGTTGAGTGGAGAGTGGGGTCTGACTTTCACACAAACTCTGCTGCCCCATATTTGACCACGTCCCCTGGATGGGGAGATCTGGTGGCACTCAGAGGAAGGATAGCAGGCTACCAAGAAGAGACTTGATACCCTATGAGCATATACAGGGGGGAGGAAGTCCCCCTTGGTCACAGTCATAGAGGAATGAAGTAAGGGGAAAATGGGAGAGAGGGAGGAAATGGGAGGATACAAGGGATGGGATAACCATCGAGATGTAATAAGAACAAATTGATAAAATATATTTTAAAAAATCTAAGGAAAAAAAAAGAGAAAAATAAAACTCCACAAATGTAAGAAGATCAGAATCCTGAGAAAAGCTAAGCCAATATATTTTGCTCTCATATTGCTGAGAAGTGGTGACAAAAGAAATCATCAAGTATCTAGCAAAGAATACGATAAATGACAGATGAATGAAGGTTATAAACTGCAGAGCAGAAAAGAAGAGAGACTTGCCTTTAATCTATGTAAAGAAAAAGAGGCAGGGGCAAGGGAGCTAGTGCAGCTACTGAGTTGTTGATGAGCTTCAAAATGGGAGCCCACTATGGGAAACAGCATGGAGGTGCCTCAAAATTTAAATCCTGACAGCAACAGACATGCCATGTCTGGGGAAGATCATGAAGGGATGCAAGCCTACACACAGAACTATAGGCAACCGAGGAAAGCTTGTGGAGGTAGGGAAGAGCACACCAATTGGTTGCCCAGTGTCAAACAGTTAGCCCAGAAAACATACATACAAGTAACCTTATATAGAATTAACAGGTTATATTTAGAAAAGTATGTGTATATGTATATACATATATGCCTGAAATGATAATTAATAAAAACAGAGGGTATTAATTTGAGGGAGAATGGAGAGGGGATGTGTGAGGGTTTAGATAGGAGGAACACTGTAATTATAATTTCAAAACTAAAAATAAATTGAACTCCTACTCCATCTTGATCCTGATCATTTCCCCAAAGAACTGGGATCATAAGCCAAAGAAATAAAAGAACTCTTACATTCACTGGGGCATCATGCACAATAGCAAAGAAATTAAAACAGCTTAAGTGTCCATGACTGCATGAATGGATGAAGAAAATATGGAAAATAATACAGTGAATGGCTGTTCATCTATAATAAAGAAAAAGAGTTCTAGAGTCCTATAATACCTGACAGCATAGATGAACCTTCAAGATATTGTGCTAAATGAAATATGCTAGACACAAAAAGAGAATACATGATGCTACCAATGAGCATCTAAAATACAGTTAAATCCACAGAATTAAATGTAGAATTGGAGAAGAGGAATCGAGCATTAACTTTCAACATGCACAATGTTTCAGTCAAGCAAGACCATCAATATAGAGATATGTTATAAGTCTTTGTAATTTTAATCAAGAACATCTGATAATCTAATCCCATGGGTTAGAATCCCATGCAAATAGATCCATATTTATCAACCTGTACAAAACTCAAATCCAGGGGCTTAAAAGACCTCAACATAAAACCAGATGCAATAAATATATTAGAAGAGAAAGTAGGGGAAGATCCTTGAACTCATTGGCACAGAAGACAACTTCCTGAACAGAACACCAACATCTCAGGCTCTAACAAAGCTTCGGTAAGGCAAAGGACACTTTCAATAGAACAAAACACCAGTCCAAAAACAAAAAACAAAAAAACAAAAACAAAACAAAACAAAACAAAACAAAAACCACCAGTCTATAAATTAGGAAAAGATCTTCACCAACCCTACAGCTGAAATAAGTCTAAAATCCAAAATATATAAAGAATTCAAGAAGTTAAACACCTACAAACCAAATAATCCAATTATTTGGGATTGGGATAATGGCATACAGAGCTAAACCAAGAATTCCCAACAGAAGAATCTCTAATGGCTGAGAATCCCTTAAAGTACTGCTCAATCTCCTTAGCCGTGAGGGAAATTCACATCAAAATCACTCTGAGATTCCATCTTATACCTATCAGAATGGCTAAGATCAAAACCGCAAGTGACAGCACATGCTGATGAAGATGTGGAGAAAAGGGAACAGTCCTCCATTGCTGGTGGGAGTACAAACTTGTACAACCACTTTGAAAATCAATATGGAGGTTTGTCAGAAAACTGGGAATAGAGCTACCTCAATACCTTGACATACCGCTTCTTGCAATATATCCAAAGTCACTCCACTATACCACATAGACACCTGTTTTACAATGCTCATAGAAGCTTTTTGTAATATCTAGAAACTGGAAACAACTTAGACGGTCCTCAACTGAAGAATGGTTAAAGGAAATGTGGTAGATGCACACAATGGGATACTACTCAGCTATTAAAAACAAGGAAATCATGCAATTTGCAGTCAAATTGATGGAATTAGAGATCATGCTGTGTGGGTATTCCAGTCACAAAAAAGACACACATGGTATGCAATCACTAATAAGTGGATATTAGCCATATAGTACAATCCACAGACCCAAAGAGCTTAAGTAACAAGGAGAGTCCAAGGGAGTATTTTGAATCTCCTTCAGAAGAGGAAATAAAATAGACATCGGAAGCGGATGAAGAGAAATAACTGGTTGGGAAAGGGGATGGGAAGGGGAACAGGGGTGGGGGTCAGGTGGAGGGAGAGCGAAGGTGGGAGGTAAGATGGCTGGGAGAGAGAAGGGAACCATTGGAGGCATCTCTGGGATAAGCTAGAGGCCCACAATGGGGTAAGCTTCTTAGAGATTATAGGGTGACTCTAGCTAAGACTCCTAGCAGCAAGAGATATGGAGACTGGAGTGGCCACCTCTTATATCCAGGCAAGACTTCCATTGGAGGGAAGGGGACACTAACCCATCCACAAGACTTTCAACCCAAAATTTATCCTGCCTACAAGGTGTGTAGGGATAAAAATGGAGCAGAGGTTGAGGGAAGGACCAAACAATGACTGACCCAACTCGAGACCCACCCTATGAGATAGCGCCAACCCCTGACACTATTAGCGATATTCTGCTATGCTTGCGGACAGGAGCCTACCATAGCTTCTTTTGCAAGGCTACACCCAGCAGCAGATCAAAATAGATGCAGAGACCCATAGGCAAACATTATTCAGAGCTTGGGAAGTCTTTTGGAGGAGTTAGGGGGGTGGGGTAAAATAGAGGGACTCGGAGGGACAAGAACCCCACAGAAAGAACAACAGAGTGAACTAACTGAGGACCGTGGGGGCTCCCAAAGACTGAACCACCAACAAAACAGCATGCATGGACTGGTCCTAGACTGTCTACACATGTGTGGTTGATGGGCAGCTGGGTCTTCATGAGGGTCCTCTAGCAATTAGGATGGGGGATGTCTCTGATGTGGAGTCTGTTTCCTGCTTTTGGATCACTTTGCCCTAGCTGGGACGCCTTGCTGGGCCTTGGGGCATGAACTCTGGTGCCCCACATTTGACCATGTCCCCTGGAAGAGGAGGCCTGGTGGCACACAGAGGAAGGATAGCAGGCTACCAAGAAGAGACTTGATACCCTATGAGCATATACAGTGGGAGGAGGTCCCCCTTAGTCATAGTCATAGGGGAGGAGAGTAGGGGGAAAGCGGGAGGGAGGGAGGAATGGAAGAATACAAGGGATAGGATAACAATTGAGGTGTAATATGGATAAATTAATCAAATATTTTTTAAAAGGGTATGCTTAGTCCTAATGGAATTGATTACCAGCGTAGGTGGCTGGGGAAGAAAGGGGATTCCCCTTTTGAAGAGAAGGGGAGGAAAGAAAGGAAGAAAAGAGTAAGAGAGTGGGACCAATAGAAAAGGAAGGAGGGGACTTCAAAGTGGTTATAAAGTGAATAAAAAAATAAATTAAATAAATAAATAAATAAAAGTAAGAAAGTAATAAAAACAACAACAAAACAAAAAACAATCCATGTCAGGTGGCATAAAACTCCCTGAAATTCCTTCCAGGTCCCAGGGAATCTAACATGCTCTTTTGGAGTTCATGGGACATGTACTTACATATGTATACAGAGAGAGGTGGGGAGAAAGAAGAAGAAGAAGAAGAAGAAGAAGAAGAAGAAAGAAGAAGAAGAAGAAGAAGAAGAAGAAGAAGAAAGAAGAAGAAGAAGAAAAGAAAAAGAAGAAGAAAAGGAGGAGGAGAGAGAAGGAGGGGGAGGAGAAGAGATAGATTTTGCTTTAAATAATAAACATTTGCTTTATTTTATATTTCCTTTATAAGATAATTGATATACACAGCAAGCCAAACATCACATATATACTACATCTGATGTATTCTATGCTCACAGCTCCCATCACACTGGATAAAGAATAGTTGGAAGCTTTACTTTCAAGAAGGGGAACAAAACAAGAACACTTGTTTGGTATTTCTATTTGACACATTACTGCTGGTTTTAACCATGCCTATTATACAAGAAAAAGTGAAGCAATATAAATTGCAAAGAGATAAGTAAAATTGTATCTATATGAAGCAGAAACGAGTTTAGATGAAGAAAAGCATTAAACACCACAAATATTTCACCAAAGCAGTTAATGCTAACAGGTTTACCTAATAATAATGCAAAATGCAAATCAGCATACAAAAGTCATAATTAATGCACACATTTTTGTAGGCATCTCTATCCTATATCCTATGATGCCCTTTATTTCTTGGTGATAACCAGATCAAATTATCCTCCCTATTGTACATCTGTATCTCCTGCCAACTTCCTCATATTCACTAATTATCCTCAATCTACTTTCATGTCTTTTTAAACTAAGATCTCACATATGAAATAAAATAAGAAATACTTCTCTTTCTGAGTGAGTCTGGTTTATTTTGCTTAATAAAATAATGTCCAATTCTATTCTTTCTCCTACCAATGAGAAGAATTAATTTTTCTTAACACATGAATAATAGCCTGTTAGTGTATAATACAGTTGAATTAACGAGCTGTAGGTTCACTATGGGCCCATGTCTCAAAAAATAAGACTGACGTGATAAAGGGAAGTACCCAGTGTTGAATCTAGTCACTGCATGTGCCCACACAAGCAAGCAAATTTACATGCAAGCATGCACATGTATGTGCCACACCTTGCATGCAAAATATACCTCTATTTTGGGAGCAATAGATCTTAAGGTAGTAATTAGTTAAAATAAGGTAATTTAGGGTGTATCCTAATTGATCATGACTATTATCATTGAAGACAAGATCAAGACACAGATTCCCTCAGTCTATCATAAGCAAATCAGTGACAAAGACCTTGGAAGAAACTGTTCCTGTTGATACTTTGACCTTGGCCTTTAGGGTCCATAATGTGACAAGTGAACTTTTGCTGTTTGAACCACAGAGTACTTTGTAGTGGCAATTCAATTAAAAATGCATAGGATACATTTGCTATCATTAGGAAAAATGTTAATTAAAGATGTTAAACTGTCCAAAATTTAAAAGATTATCATATTGGTAGAGGAATGGAAGGGCTGGAATTTTCACTGCTACCACCACCTTGGAAAGCAATTTGATAATTTGTTCCATTGAGTTATTAAATATGCTCTCACCAATCAATGTCCCAGTTTACTCTCAGATAGTCATATGAAAAGATATGAAACATTCACTTACCGAGTGTAAGGAACTATTCAAGAATGATGACAGTTTTTTAATATAAATAACCAAAAACATTCATCAACTGATGAATGGATAAACGACGTTTAATGCATCAGCAGAATTTACTACTAATTTGTAACGGCAGGAAAACATGATCAACAATGCAACATTATAGGTAGTTTAAGTTATATATTGGATATTTCTTTTTATATAAAATTTTATAAATAGTAAAACTGTTGTGAAAGAAAAATCAGTGGTTACTGGGACTTAGCAGTAGACACAGAAGATTGACAACAAAGTAATTGAAAAGACCCTTTCAGGTTGATGAGAATGTTCTAAATGGTAACTTTTAATCAGTGATATAAATTGTCAGAACTCAGATTGTGTAATCAATTGGTGGGTCATTACATGCAAATTATGCTCAGTAAAGGTGATTCAAATAATCAAGATTCATAAAATATTTTGATCATCTAGAAAAATCTTTTATGAAGAGAAATCATGACGTTAAATATGCAAACATGTTGAAATTATATAAGGTATTAGCTCTACTTTTAATCTCATGTTTAAGAATATTTTTATTTTGGTACTCCAGTAATTCTCATACTAACAATGCTGATATTTGTCCATTTCTTTCACTAACAATAAACAACAAAAAGGAAATGAAGATAGTTTTAAACTACATACCTAACATAATAGAGTGGTGGTGCTATATAGAAGCACACACGTGTACTATATGGAAGCACATACATGGAAACAAGGACATAGCATCTCTTTCACTCACGCCAAAGCAACAAGGCTGAATTTCACATGACCATCCAGAATCCAAGACAATATCATGAGGTTGTCATGAGGATGGCCCACATATTTACATGTATAGTATTTGGTCCTGTTTCTTATCAACCTATTCCCTCACTATATGAGAGTCATATGTGTGCAGGTGGGGGTGTATTCTCGCCATCCCTCCCCCCCATATGTGTGTGTGTGTGTGTGTGTGTGTGTGTGTGTGTGTGTGTGTGTGTTTTCACCTTTCACAAGCACAAGGTGTCTGTTATGTCTTAACTCTTGTGTTTTATTGGTATCTCTGTGTGTTCCTCACAAACTAAAAATCTTTTAAGACAAACATCAGACAGCCCCAGCTAACTACCATTTCAGGTGATTCTAAAACTACCACATAAAATGTATTGGTGTGTTTTTCTTGGAGCTAGAGACTAATCTGGTAGAAAAGGACTGTAATTAGTGATATGTTTGATTTGTCCTAACAAATCTGTGGTGAGAAAGGGTCTTAGAAATATGTTGTTGCTCTTTACCACTCTTGCTTTTCTCTTGGATCATTTGCTCTGAGGAGAGTTACCCCCTGTCTACTGGTGACATTCAAACAGTCCTATGGAAAGGCTCACATGGAGAGGAAATAAAAGAAGCTTTCTACCACAGCCAGCAGGAAGCATGAGCTTTCAGGCATGAGCCTTGAAAATTAGTGAGTCATCTTCCAGTCCTCTTGGAATGGTGATTCCAGTTTCAGACATTCCTCAAACAATTGCAGTGGTGAACCAGATGAGCTTTCCATGAATCCACAAATTCCAAAATACACACAAACAGAAAAAGAATAATTCATTTTCAACAGAAAAAAATTTAAGTCTTTGTTATGTAGATATTTCCTCCAATGAATGAGAACTTTATTCCAAGCCGACTATCCAAGTATAGAAATGTAACCAAGGCTATCCTGTCAACAAGTTAATAACTAATAGTGCCTGGAAACTTACCTCAGGGTCAACTTCTAGAAAAGAAAGGTGCTTGGCATTTATTAGGGTAATGTTCAGTACAATGGGATCAAATAATTGGAAATATTTATTTCTGATAAATTACAATGATAATCAAGCAGTATGTAAAGTAGATTGATAAGAAGTTTTACAAAAGCCTAAGATTCTTGAGAGATGGTCTGTAATACTTATCTTTTTTCTTAGTTCTATCGTCTGGGGTCGCCACCATTAGCAGCAGTTGCTCTGCAATGTCGGGTGCAGTTCACTCTCTGTGCCTAGGTCAGAGTTTGGAATAGCAGTTAGCTTGGGAGTGCGATCCAAGACAAAGACCACTAGAAAATGACCTCTGCCTTTTGCTACTGTGGTTGGGACAAGGCTGTCATCACGTCACCCACAGTGACCTTGAACTCATAATCTTCATGGATCAGCCTCTTGCATGAGAGACATGCAGAGGTATGCTGAAGAGTTCAACTTAAATGGTTCGTTGCCTGAAATAGTTATATTTTTTCATGGCTCTGACTAAATAACCAATGAGAAGACCTTAAGGAAGGAAGGGTTTCTTGTTGGATAGTGCAGTGCATCACAACATGGAAAGTCATGACCATAGGAGTAGGCAATTCTTTGGTGGCAGCAATGTGAAGCAAGTCGTTGAACTGTATCCGGAGTCAGGCCAAGAAAGGCAAATACTTGTACTCTACTTGCATTCCTCTTTCTACTTAATACTGGGCATACCACATGATGACACCCACTGTCAGGGATGATCTTCCCTTCTCAGTTAAGCCATATTGGAAATGTCCTCACCTGTACTTCTATGGTTTTGTCTCCTAGATTATTCTTTTTTAAATTAATTTATTCATATTACATCTCAATGGTTATCCCATCCCTTGTATCCTCCCCATTCCTCCCTCCTTCCCATTTTCCCCTTACTCCCGTCCCCTATGACTGTGACGGAGGGGACTTCCTCCCCCTTTATATGCTCATAGGGTATCAAGTCTCTTCTTGGTAGCCTGCTATCCTTCCTCTGAGTGCCACCAGGTCTCCCCTCTCCAGGGGACATGGTCAAATATGAGGCACCAGAGTATGTGAGAAAGTCAGACCCCACTCTCTACTCAACTGTGGAGAATGTCCTGTCCTTTGGATAGATCTGGGTAGGGGTTTGAAGTTTACGGCCTGTGTTGTCCTTGGCTGGTGCCATAGTTTGAGCAGGACCCCTGGAATGGCAAAGTAGAAGGATCCAGAGGGTCCTAGAAACCTACAAGAAGAACATTATGATAGGCAGATTTGGGTCCTAGATTATTCTTAACTCCGCCAAGCTGACAATCACAACAACCCACCACAGACCCTTGTCAATTTGACTTCAAACAAGTTACTTTTCAATCAGACGTGGGTGAGACAAACCAGAATCTATTACAGTAGGACAAATACCAAACTCTGGCACTCCATATTCTACATCTGGGGCTCTTGGTGGAATAATATGTGTTCCAGTAACCTTAAATAGCTTTAAACCCCCAGTTATGTACATAAGCCATTTCTTTTGGGTTGACTGCATTCCATGACTATACCTAACATTTGTGGATCTCCCACAGTCCTGGCATCTCCAACATCTTGGGATTGCCTCCACTCACAGCTTCATGCAAGGATTGCTCAGGACATCCTTGCAGGAAATCCTACTCTACCACAGGTAGGTTTGGTTTCAGTAACATTCCAGAACCTTGATGCAAGACACTGTGATCCTGTAATTTAGTTGGTGTGTGGGTGCAAAACCAGCCCCAAATTCACCAAATTATTCTGCCAGCTCAAGGTAGCGTCTTGTCTCCTTCTATCACAACTATAGTCGCCTATGAGTATAGTGCCACAACTATTCCTTACATGGTTGATTTTGAGCAAGGAACCTATTCAGAGGCATTTTCAGTTAAGGTCCACTCTTTTCCCATGAATTTGTAGTTTCACATGTTGGACACCTAAAGCAGTTGGACCTTGTCTTCAGGGCATCATTTTTATTATCCCAGTGGAACACATGACTCTATTTAATAACACTAATTTTTTAAACAATTACAACTGTTTCATCCCCATCTGCTTTGTCTGAAACTCTAAATTCTCTTACACTCTTTTCCTTGTCATGCTGCATATTTTTTCGTTTCTTCTTTCCTTGAATTTTTGTTACTCTAATTATAAACCCCCAAAAGCCCAGTCAGTGATAAAAGACAGCATATACTTGAGCATGGTTCTGTCTTGAAATGTGCTCTACCAAACAAATTAGGCCATTCGTCATCACTCAGGTTTTCACTTCCTGTGCAGAATGCTGCCAGATTCGTTCCAGAGTTGAGCATGAGTGGCCTCTAGCCAGTTCTTGATAGAGTCCCAGTTCCACTCTCACATGACTGCTCACTTTGTCTGCATTTCTCTCAGCAGTTTAGCCTTCCAGTCTTCTATCAGAATGAAGCAATAAGCTCTTCTCATGGCCTTGTAGTTCTTTTTTAGACTATAACTCCAAATCTGTCCACATTCCTCCACAAACCATGTCAAAGGCCTCAGTCAATTTTATAGCAGCCTCAACCATTGATACCAGTTTTACAAATGGTGCAACAAAAGCAACTGCAGGAAGAAAGGATTGCTCTTGGCTGGGAGTTTGAGGGTACCAAGCCTATTGGCCATGGATAACATGGCAATGAGTAAATCTCTCTCTCTCTCTCTCTCTCTCTCTCTCTCTCTCTCTCTCTCTCTCTCTCTCTCTCCTCTCTCTCTCTCTCTCTCTCCCTCTCTCTCTCTCTCTCTCTCTCTCTCTCTCTCTCTCTCCCCCCCTCCCTCTCCCTCCCTCCCTCTCTCCCTCTCAGCAGAAATGCAAGGCCAGTGAACGTACTGTATCCTTCAGCAGGAAATAGAGAAAGGTCAACATTACTCTCCCACTCGCAGTTTTCTTTTTATTCAATCTAAAACTGTAGTGTGGGAAATAAAGGCATGTACCTTCAGTGTGGATAGTCTCACCTCAGTTTAACCTCTTTCTAGAAATGTCCTCAGAGGAAAGCCCAGAGGTGTGCTTCCGTGGTGATTTAAATCTCAAGATATCATAGCACTTACAGATTTTTTTTCCTTTCTTTCTGTTCCCAAGGAAACTGAGAACACAAATTCTAACACAGATGTAAAAAGTTATCCATGCTGAGGTGCATATGACTTATGTAACCTGTCATGACATACAAGTCTCACATAATTTCCAAATGTTTGGTGTTTCATAGTGTTGACTCATTTCGAAGCTCACCTGGAGAGGCTTTTAAGGAAAACCCAGAGGAATAGTTCCCTACCTGTTTCTGAAATGATGTTTTCTGCCTAATGAACTTTTTTATATTTAGGGCATCAGAAAAGTAACTCGAATTGAAAGGACACATTGATCAGAGATCAACAGTGTCGATTTCATAAACAATAGGTGACTGTGTTTTATCGTTTATAGAGTAATATGTAAGAATGGCAGGAACGTATTTCTCATTTTATGTATCAAACTGAGTGCCCTTCCCAATATTACAAGTGTATCTAAAAGTATCCACAAAGTTGCCATTCGCGGGTTAATCTCTATCAATAAGAATCTTGAGAATACAATGCAAATGAAATGATTGTGCTTGACCTACGCCCCTACTACAAAGAATTAAGTGAATAGTCAAACATCCCATAGGATGACTGGCTGTTTGGAGCCTCAGTGGCCCGCCTGTTAGTCTGTGGATTCAAGACAGGGTATTTCAAATCACCCATAGCTTGCTTTCAAAAGAGAGTAAAGTCCACCCTTTCTCATATGCTATCCTAGCTCAAGAAACATGTTGCAAGAGAGTTCATCTAGATACAGCTCTTCCTCCTCACTGATAAGCTGTCAGCTTATATTGCACAGTAATTTCATCTTTTGAAAACAAAGTTAAGAGAACCTACTGCTATTTTAAATAGTGACCAGCCACAACAAATAGGAAGAATAAACCCTGTCATAGAATTCTTATTTTTAAATGCATATACATTTAAAGTTCCATTTCCAAGGAAAAGTTCAGCATTAAAAGAACACTTAAAAGAAAAAGGAGACACTTCACAGGCAATTTACAGAAGCTGGAAAGGTGAGTGTTAAGTGGCTAAACTCATCCCAGCCCCTCACTGCACTCACAGCCCTATGCTCTGCTCTTACATGGGAAAAGACTTCTGAGTCTCATACCATAATTTAAATTTGAGGCCAACAGGCAAAGACAGTGAGAAGGGTCTTCAGCAACTTCTGATGACATACAGTCACGTTCCATTTCTCCTGGAGGACCTTGTGTAGTTACATTTATTTCTTATTTAGGTAAAATAGATTCATCTGACAACAGATGTGAAATCATCCTTATTAGATGACTTTCTTGAACATTGGTATTTTAACACAATGATTAAACCAGATGGAAGAAACACTTATTTTACAAGGGTAGGGGAGAAAATAAAACACATGCAAGCAGGTGCTTCCACGTGCTCACTGCAGTCACAGCCTGATTCTGTTTCCACCATTAAGTCATTTTTGATCCTGTTCAGAGTTCCTGCACCATGTGCTTGTGTGACAGTAAGGGATTCATTTAGTTCTTTCAGTTACTTTCTCTTGATGAAATTCTCCAGATGAAAATAGATCATTGTCTGCTTTATAAAAGGAAAGGAAAAATGTCCTATAAACTCCCCATCCAAACCATCAGGCACAAGGGCTCCCCGAAGAAAGCTTGCTAGCATTATAGTACACTTTCGTAGACTCCTAACAATACTTCTAAGGGATCTCTTATTTCCAGAAAATTTAAACAGTTTTCATATTCTTATAGCATGCCAACCAGCCACATGCCCTGCCCTCCTCCCCATTTCAAGAGCCTAGTTTCAATACTGCTTATGATAACATCACGGAGCACATCAGGATCAAATGCCGTGCTTCTGCCTCTTCCACTGACTGTTTAATCTCTGATTCCACACACCTCCAGAAAGCAGAGAAGTCAGTGCCAAGTGTGAGAAGCTGGAATCAAAGCCTCTCGCTTCCTAGCAACAAGAGTCAGGAAAAATAGACTCATTTATCAAGTGGCCCCAAAGCAGGAAATCAAAGGGCCCTGGGGAGTGACAATAGCACACTCCAGGTGCAAAATGTAGGTTAACATTTACCTTGCCAACATGCGATATTTAATGTTCGCTCTAATCAGAAAGCCCTGAGATGCAAAGGAGTCACTACGTACGGCTCAGGGCACGGGGTCCCTATCATACCTCTGTGATAAGAAGCCAATATGTATGCGGGTATGAGTGTGTGTGTACCTACTTCACCACACTGTATTTTTTAAATAGAAATTATTTAGAAAAGCTGAAATGAAACAGAGACATATTATAAAGCCAAATTTGAATTACGCAAGTCAACCACCAAAGGATCATTTTTAGTGTTTCTAAGGCTCACTTCCATTGTTGTTGTTGTTTGTGTGTGTGTGTGTGTGTGTGTGTGTGTTTGTTTCTTTGTTTGTTTTTACACAGTTTCTTCCTCACAACGAGAACAACTGGCCAACACCAGCAGATCAAGGCCTGGCCACACTGAAAAGCAGCTTGCTGGGCATCAGGTGGCTGGAGACTGTGGTAAACACAAACATCTGTGCCCAGCCTCAGAAAGGCTGGTTGATTCTACCTGGGTTGAGCTCAGAAAGCTTCTAGTCTCCCAGGCCCATAGGTGTCACCAACGTAAGAGCTTAAGGTTCTCAGCAGGTTCGTGGTCTGTGTGACAGACTTCTGTCCTATGTGACCATTCTATTGCTCTGCACCATAGAAATGTAGAGAGCAGGAAGATACTATTTTACTGAGAGAGTCTCTAATGCTTTCTCACCATTCTAATAGAGAATGGTTTTGAAACCCAAAAGAGGGCCAGTGAGAAGGGTCAACTATAAAGATGATTCCCACCAACGCTGACTGCCTAACTTTGATCCCCAGAAGGCATCTGGTAGGAAGAGAGAACCAATTTTTTTCTGTAAATTGTACTCTGATCACCACACATGCATGTGTTCCCACACAGATGCACACAACATCAGTACGCAAATAAATAAAGTAATAAATATGTAAAGTTAACAGGTAAACTGTGCACCCCTACATATGCAATAAGTAAATAAATGTAAATGTTAAGAAAATTTTGAGATTATTATCTTTTTTTTTATTAATTTATTCTTGTTACATCTCAATGTTTATCCCATCCCTTGTATCCTCCCATTCCTCGCCCCCCCCCATTTTCCCATTATTCCCCTCCCCTATGACTGTTCCTGAGGGGGATTACGTCCCCCTATATATTCTCATAGGGTATCAAGTCTCTTCTTGGCTACTTGCTGTCCTTCCTCTGAGTGCCACCTAAATAGAACTTTTTTCCGTCATTTTGGATAACTGAAACATATAGTTTTCTGTTACTTGTCTGATTCTTTCAAACAGTGTTGACATGTCTATGGGTTCATTGCTTATGTAAATGGAGGGTAACTGGCAGGTTGGAGGAATATCAGTTCAATCTTCAAACAAAAGCTTGTCCTTTGGCTGCAAAGAATGCACCCAGCCTCTGTCTCATCCTTCAGCTCCAGGCCACTGTTTCAGGAAGCCCCTAGGTAGTGGCTGACTATTGAGGAGTCTCAGGTTGGCTCCACCACATGAGGTCCTGTCTACTGGGAGTCTGCCCCCGATTCCATTAGGCTGGCTGAGACTTCTGATTTGCATCTTAACATGAGCCTCTTCCTCTAAATCTTGTTTTCCTCTCTTATCTTTGGACATTTTCTCCTGGAATATCTAACTTCATCTAGCTGTCTCCTATGAGAAGACTCAGGTGGCACAAAACCATGAAAACACAAATTGATGCTTTTTGCTCTCTCAGTAGGAAACTAAATTAAGCATTGAATCAAACTCAAATCCAGCTAGACAGATAAATAAACAAAATCCCAAATCTGAAAAAATATAAACAAGACCCACCTAGCACTACCCTTCCCTGTTGCTCTGGGCATAAACTCAGAAAGGGATGGTTGTGTCTCCCACCTGGTGACAAGTCCCTGCTCTACCTTTGAGTGTGCCATGGTCACTGCTTCCATGTGAACTTCACTGTTTGGTACTGCAGTATCCTAAAGTACAAATGGCAGAGGACTAACATGCAGATGCCAGCTTCATCCTGCTTGTACTCAGAGAAGCACTATAGCCCCTGTGGTTATGTGAAAGGAATCCTTCTTAACAGGTATCAGCAAACAAACAAAGCTAAGCTTTCTTGATTTTGTTCTTCTCTGTTTTTTTTTTTTAAGTCTGACAAAAGCTGTAGCTGTGTCAACAATAGGAAAAGAAACTTATTCAAACATCTATAATAAACTATGAGGAAGAGCTATATTATATTAAATATTCTTAGACTCTTTCTGTTCCTCAAATCCTTCTGACATTGACACCAAAGCTATTAGTTTTAGAATTTACGGCATTTGTTCTATTATTCTTCAATTATTATCAATGGTTTACTATTAAACATGAATGTATCCTACAATTATATTTTTCATATTGGCTGCTTTTTATTCACAGCAGCTTGTTTTATTTATTACTCTTATGTAAGTAAAATGGCTTGACCCCTGTGTTTCAGGGAGATGTAGCCTCTGTAAGTGTGCTAGCTAGTTTTATGTCAACTTGACACAAGCTAGAGTTTTCTGAAAGGAAGGAACCTCAGTTGAAAAAAGTGCTTCCATAAGATCTGACTATGGGGTATTTTCTTAATTAGTGATTGATAGGTGAGTCCCCAGACCATAATAGGTGGTGTCATCCCTGAGCTGGTGGTCCTGGGTTCTATAACAAAGCAGGCTGAACATGCCATGGGAAGCAAGCCAATAAGCAATACCCCTCCTTGGCCTCTGCATCAATCAGCTGCTGGCTCCAGGTTCCTGTCCTGCTTAAGTTCCTGTCCTGACTTCCTTTGACGATGAACAGTGATGGGGAAGCATAAGGCAAACAAATTCTTCTCGCCCCAAGATGGTTTTGGTTGTGATGTTTCATCATAGCAGTAGTAGCTCTAAATAGGACAGCAATACAAATAAGCTATTTTAATGCTGTTTTTCAAAGTTGATTTTTTTACCTTAAATCATGCATGGGGCAGGGGGTTAAATGCCTTGTCTATCTGTTTTTATTCCCATTTTGAAACATATGAAAATTCCTAGTACAAGGGAGAAGAAAACAATATATATATTATATTAGAAATATATATATATTAGAAAAATAACAATAATTAAAAGGGTAACTTGTGTACTTAAAAAGTATGGAAATGAACAGATGTTTGCATAAAATATCATAAAAATAAAGCACTAAACCTAAATAAGTAAAATATCAGAAATTTGAAAACACTAATGTCCCTTCTAATCATGCAAATGTGGTTTTACTTTGAAACTTGGTTTCTAATATACCAGTGAGCTATTGTGCAACAAAAGAATCCTCCCTCTCAAGGAGTAACATTCAAGGCAGGCTAAAGGAAAAGGTAGAGGGATTGCATAGTGCAGGTAGAGGGGTCATGTGTGCAGGTACACGTGTACAGGTACATGTGTTCAGGTACATGTGTGCAGGATATTGTTACCCAGCAGCTCTCCAGCTTGGGTTTTTGAGACAGGGTCTCTCCCTGGCCTGGAGCTCACTGAGTAGGCAGGGTAGCTGGCCAGGAAACCCTGTGGATTTGCTCGTTTCTGCCTCCCAGCATTAGGATGACAGGCACATGTGACCAGACCCAACATTTTCTGTGGGTTTGAGGTCTTGAACTAAGGAGCTCAGGCTTGCACAATACGTACTTTACTGACTGAACAATTCCCCAGCCTAATTTGTGTCCGCTTTAAAAAAAAAAAGAAAGAAAAGAAAAGAAAAAAGAAAAACCATTTATTTGGCCCAGGTAGTTTAGCTCTCTCCTGCATCCTTACTCGGTTATCTGGAGAAATGTTTTACAAAGACCAACTGGTTTCTTCCCATAGGAGGACTTGAGCAGACAGTGGAGTGGACAGGGCCCTGAAGTGCACAGTCTGTCACCTGCCAGCAACCTGGCACTGTGCCTGAAGAGAATGGAGTTGATTTCAGGACAAAGCATGTGCGGTGAACAAGATCTCCTGAGCTCCAAACTTGGAGATGACATGTTATTCCCACAATAAGCAAATCACAAAGCCAGGCCAGACCCAAAGGGACCCTGAAAGGGCTGTCTGTGCTGTCACATGGAAACAGGGGTTCTCAGCCTGTGGCTCATGACCCCTTTGGGGGTGGAATGACTTTTTCACAAAGTTGCATCACAGATAATCCTGTGTGCCAGATATTTGCATTTTGATTCATCGCAGTAGCAAACTTACAGTTGTAAAATAGCAGTGAAATCATTTTATGGTCAGCAGTCACCACAAAACGCAGAACTGTATTAAAAGGTCACAGTGTTAGAATGCTTGAGCTCCACTACATTAGAAAGACTAGAGACAGGGAAAGGTTGTATTCAGTTTTGCAGTCTAAGTGTTTGAGCTAAGATCACTTTGAATATCTCATAATAAAAGCTCAACACCATTCACTCCATTTGACAATGCTTTCATGCTGTTGTATTTACTATCGTGAATACATTTCATAAGTGCTACACATGATGGCTCAGTCAGCCCCATATCATCAGAGGTGATTATCTACTTAAATGTGGCAGAATTTTTTCTATTAAAAACCAGTATCCTGCGAGAATCAGCATCAACTTTACCATTTATCTAAAAGTGATGTAAGGGCTGGTTGCCATGCCTTTCTTCCCTGATATCTACAAGGAACTGAAGCCTCTCTTCCCATAGATTTCTTACTCCTCTGGAAGATTCTTGCTCTTGGACACATTCCTGGTACACTACATAGTAACCACAGACACAAAGATCAGCATGGCAATTTTAATATTTTGAGGCAGTCACAGGTCTCCCTGAAAATCTAGTAAAGATCTATGGAGAATCTAAAAATGCGCATGACATGTTTGTGGAAACATTTGTCTATGATTTCAAGACGTCCACAGAGTTCTGTTCACCTTCTAAGACCCGGTGGACTCATCAAAGTGGCCCTGTACTAGCATGCAGAGATAAAGGGTCTTATACTTGACAATAGGTTGATTTAGTCGACAGCAGAAGAACAGCATATGGAAGTGGCCCAAAGTACCCTGAAGGCATCACTGCAAGTTCTGGCTTCATAAATGATTAATGTGCAGACATTATTTATCCTGGCTCCAATTATTCTTAGATACAAAGGGACAGAAAAAAATTTTCAAAAGTATGGTTCTCACCACTGGTTACAGAACCAGCTTTTGCCAGCCTGACAGAGTAATTCCACCCTTGTAAAGGCACTACTGGCTATTCTGTGAGCAGTCACTGTCTGTGGGATCTGCCTTCTACTTCAGTGCCCCAGCGTTTGAAGGAAGAGAATAAGGAAGATACGGTCAGATTTAGTTACATGTCTGGTTCCAAACCAGTCTGGGCTACATGGTAAGACCCATCTATAAATTACACAATAACAAGTTAAATTAATGACTCTACTAAGGAAATGAAGATGTCAGAGATTTGCTTCACAATAATAGAAGTTCAGGAATACATGTGGTGTCATGAGTAAGTCATTTCTGAATCTGGGAAATGGGCACATTGATAATTTTATACTACTCTTTGCATGTCTGTGCATGTTGGAACTTCTTGTAATAGAATATGTTTCAATAAAGAAATAATTCAATGTTTACTTTTTTAAAAACCTATCCAGGTCAGGCATCTTATTTCCAACCATTCTGCAATGAAGAGAATGTTTATATCTTGGTTAATTTGCTTCTCTATGGCCTAAGATGTCTTGTCTCTTTTCAAAAAGTCCTCTCCCTGACTTTTCATTCATTCAAAGCTGTAAAAACTAGTTTGGGGATGGTAAAACAAATGCTGACTTTTGGTTAAAATAGCACATGGTCCCATCAGACCCAGGGTCTCTCTCAGCCTCTGCCATGAGGCTATCTGAGAAATGAGGTGGGACACCACCATCCCCCAGAAACACTGCAAGGGACACCTCCTCAAACTGCTTACTGCCTCCCATATCCTGAATCCAGGCAGAGGCACAAAAGAGCATTGACACCTGCTCCTGGGAAGTGGCTAACATCTTATTCAACTCTGGAGTACAAATCCAGATAGGATGATTTCAAGCCACAAATTAAACAGTTAAAGCTGAAAGTATGAAACCTGTCATAAATTTGAAATGATTTTGATTGATTCTGTTTGTGTTTTGAATAGTTGCCCCAGCTCTCCCAGAGCACATCTCTCTCTCTCTCTCTCTCTCTCTCTCTCTCTCTCTCTCTCTCTCTCTCTCTCTTTCTCTCTCTGCTCCTTAAGAGCAGTTCTGTTCCAGTCCGTTCTTGCATGTGGGTGCCATGATAACCAGAAGTGAAAACAGAATTCCATTGCTAAGGGAAAGGGCGACAGGAACTGCTTTCAATTCACGTATTATAGGTAGAAGATGGAAAATAATACCAACTAAATGGAATTATAAGAAAAAAAAAACACACCTCTGAAGTCATGAAGTTTTCCACAGGAAAGTGCAATTCAGTTGATAGTGTGTGTGTGTGTGTGTGTGTGTGTGTGTGTTCTTTATATATATATATATTTATATATATATGGAATTTTAAGACATCTATTAAGGACTGCAGGAAAGGCTGGAATTTCTCAGAAGAGGGCCAGCCATACAAATATCCAGAGCATTCAGAAACCAGAACAAGAATCTGCTGACTCCCTGGGTCTGAATCTTTCCATCGTTTAGCACCAGTGTGACTTCAGGCAATTTTCAAGGCTCATCTCCAAGCCTGAGCTACTTAAAATGATGTTTTGTAAAAGCTTTAAATGCCTACTGTTCCCATAAGAATAAATCCCACAATAATGGGGCCAGCATTGGAGGATAAAGGCATTTGTCATCGAACCTGAAGACCCAAGTTCAATTCCTGGAACCCACATGTGAAAAAAGAGAACAAACTCCTTACTACAGACTTTGTGGCACATACATGCTCTCTCATACACAAACACAAAAATAAGTGCATGCATAAGTAAATAAGCAAATGCTTAAAATGCCATAGGGAAAAAAAGAACAACATTGCTACCAGAGTAACTTGAGTCCACTGAGAACACTCTGTACTTCCTTCTGTAAGGAATGAGAATTAGGGCAATTTGTGCAATACATTTTGACTCACCGTAAAGTTCCAAGCTCAACTGAAGTTCAGCTAACAGTTAGGCCATTACTTAGAGCCCATGACCTCATCATCTCTTCCCAAATTTCTGCCCTTATTTACATTTCCCCTAATATTTCTCCTGATTGTATTACTTAGGTCACATGTGTACTGGGGCCTAAGATGTTTCCAGTTCGGTGTGAAGCAAAGAGGAGATAAGCCTGGGGAAGGAGTTCTGATGGGGAAAAAGAGCCAGAGAATAAAACATTGATCATAGAATTGCAAATAGATTTGAACGTTTTTAAAGGAAATGTTCAATAAGCAATTACCAAAAGAGAAATCTATAATAGATGAATCTAGTTGTCTATAGCTCCTAGAACTATTGCAGCGTTATGTTGAATTAATAATACTTTATGATACACCAGAGTGCACATGACTTCACTTCTCAAGATGAGAGTCAACCAAGGACCTGTGGCACACATGTGCTCTCACATACACAAACACAAAAATAAATGCATGCATAAATGTATAATCAAAGAAGGCAAATGCTTAAAATACCATAGTAAAGACCCACCACTTCTAGGGTAGCTTGCATCCAAGATGCCACCAACGACAGTCTTTTCTGGCACTCTCTAGAAGGCACTAGTGAGTACTGAGGAGACCACAGCCTTTTTCCTCTCCTTCCACTCCCAATCTGTCTCTCTTCCTATCATAGTCTGGGTTATTAAATACAAGTCACTGGAGCCTTGTTTTTACAGCCAATCTTTGCCACCAGCCATATAATATATTTGTGTACCTAGAAATATTCCTGTAAAGCACCTAAGGCTATAGATGGATAGATAAATGACTAGTGATAGATGAAAGAAAAATAGTCTAGACCTTAGAAGAATTCAATAATTCAAACATACTACAGACAGCTTAAAGATCATTAACATACATAACATTGATTATGTCAAGATTTAATACCCTGGCAAAACATTATAAAGAATGGGGGGAGGGGATGGCTAGCAGGGTAGGTCAGCAAAATTAAAAGTGTTTGTCTCTGTGCCCAAGGACTTAAAATTGATTCCCAGAACTTACATGAGGACTCCCACAAGTTGTGCTCTTACACCCACAAGTGCCATGCCATTTGCACCTGCACACACACACACACACACACACACACATAAAAAAACAAACAAAAATTTAAAAACACATTTTACTATCAGAGTAATTTGAAATCCAAGGAACACTACTCTTGTTCCCATAGAATTGTGTGTGTATTTCCAGGAACTGTACCACTTTCTCGGGGGACAAGTGGTTTCTGAAAACTCAAAAGACATTATATATATTCATTTCTGACATCCGTGCACCCCTGAGATCACTATCCTATGGCTTTCTCTCCTGCTTATGTCAGGTAGACCCACACCTTCCCCACAGGGGGTGTCTCCTGACCAGCAACCAGAGCAGAGGCAGATAGCTTTTCTGAAGATAACGTATCCAATCCAGAGGTTCTGCATGGCACTTCAGGGAGATGACGGCAAATGGACTCTACATACATGTGCCTGCCCCCTCTTCCTTTTCCCTATTCTTTACGTCTCACTTTCCCGGAAAAGCCTCACATACATATCACTTCTATGCTATAGCGTCCAAATCTGCAGCTTTACTGCTTACTGTTTCTGTCTTGAGTCTCAAACCCAGGATTCCATGAAAAGTTGATTTCTTAAACATAAATTTCTTGTCCCTCCTTCCTGTGACCCAGCCAACCTCTACCATTAGGTAACCCTGGGTAGAAATGACTACTCTTTAGCCTGCTTCATTGTTTTCAAAGAATTAGCCCAGATGCCCCGAGTACTGCAGTGCTGGGGAAAAGCTGATGGAATGTGTCCTGACATGGCTTCCTGTTCTACTTACCCCACCGGCCCCACATGGATGAGTGGTCTCTGTCTTTGTCTCTGTGTCTGTGTCTGTGTCTGTCTGTCTCTGCCTGCCTCTCTCTCTCTCTCTCTCTCTCTCTCTCTCTCTCTCTCTCTCTCTCTCTCTCTCTCTCTCTCTGCTCACAAACCTTTCACCTCGGCCTCTGCATGGAAGCTGACTTTTCACTGTATAACTCCTTGACTGAAATCTCTCCTCTTCAAGGTTTACAATCGTAAGGACCTAAGGATGGAGACTCAGATCCCTATAGCATGCTCCTGTATGAACTTTTCTTAACTAACTTGGAAAACAGTGACTGTGTACCTACTATAATACATATGCTGGATTGTGGGGTGAAAGTTTGCTTCCCCACTCAAATAAGGAGAAGACACAAACTAAAGTGGCAAAGTGCTGTCATAAACTGTGTTAGATGCCATATAAGTACATAGGCCAGATAGAAAATTATGCTGGAAGTAAGAAGAATCAAGCTAAGCACTTAGGACACAGAATTTAGGGAAGCACTAAGTTATAAACTGGTACAAATATGAGACGAGCACCTATGATAAGCACACCCCTAAATTTTGTTTCCTAGGGACATCACCTTAGCAATAGAAAACTTATAGCCATTGCAGACATACTAAGAACCAACTGAGGAGGAAATTTGATAGAGCCTTGAAGATGAGTACCCTGTCTCATAGGAAATTAAATATTGTATGTGACCTGGTCGATATGTATTTGTTAAAGAGAATATTTTAGAGATTAAGCATAAATCATATATATGTTTGTAAGTATACCATACCATAAGCACAGGATAATAAGCATCAAAGTGAAAGAATGTGTTTATTAATCCTGGCACATGTCTTAAGGAGAGACCTATAGACTTGTAACTAGAGCAATGGCCTTTGTGTTCCCGCTTTTACTACTGTATGGTCTTGGGGTACCATTTACTCTTTCTTCCTCTTCATTGTTTCTTCCTATAGGAAATAGCAGTAACAGCACCCTGTGCCATGTATTGTAGTGAACTGTCAATGGGTCCATAAATATGAAGAGCTTAGGACAGTGCCAGACATGGTGTGAACATGGAACGAGCATTAACACACATTATTATCCTTTCCAGTCTCCTTAATTGTACACCCCTGCTGATAGCTAGCTTCAAAGACTATGGTTTTGATGTCTGAAAGGTTATAAGAAAGTCATTGGGACTTTATGGGTGTAGCTTCTGATATTACTAGGTGACACAATCTTGCAGCAAAGTCCCTAATCTTCTGCCTCTTATAATCTGTCCACCCCTTCATCCACAATTTAGGAATAAATAAGTATATACACAAATACATCATATAAACACATATATACAACATACACACACACACACACACACACACACACGGTGTGTGTGTGCATTCAATATAATGAGAGACCATTAATTTGAAGAAGAGCATGGGGTATGTGGCTGAGTTTAGAAGGGAGAAAGGAAAGGGAGAGATGTAATTAAAATATAATTTCAAAAATAAAAAATGAAATAAAAGTGAATAGAATAAATTCACTGAATTTTTTCATTGTAGTTGTTATCTCACTCAGGATGATCATTTCTATTTCTGTCCATTTACCTGTAAATTTCAAGATTTCCTTGTTTTTAATGGCTGAGTAGTATTTCATTGTGTAAATGTTCTGCAGTTTCTTTATGCATTCTTTGACTGAGGGACATCTAAGTTGTTTCCAGATTATGGCTGTTACAAATAAGGCTGCTATGAACATAGCTGAGCAAATGTCCTTGATGTGTGGTGGAGCATCTTTCAGGTATATGCCCAGGAATGGTATAGCTGGTTCTGGAGGTAGTACTATTCCCAATTTTCTAAGAAAGCACCAAATTGATTTCCAAAGTGGTGGTACAAGTTTGCACTCACACCTGCAATGAAGGAGTGTTCCTCTTTCTCCACATCCTCAGCAGGATGTACTATCATTTGAGTTTTGTTTTGTTTTGTTTTACCTTACTATTCTGATATGTGCACAATGGAATCTCAGAGTCGTTTAGATTTACATTTCCCTGATGACTAAGAATGATGAGCAGTTCTTTAAGTTCTTCTCAGCCACTTCAATATCTCCTGTGAGAATTCTCTGTTTAGCTCTGAACCCCATTTCTTAATTGGGTTATTTGGTTTGGTAGTGTTTAGTTTCTTGAATTCTTTATATATTTACAATGGTAATGTTCCTTTCATTTCTATTTTGTGGAGTAGTTTGAGGAGTATTGGTGTTAGCTGTTCTTTGAAAGTCTGGTACAATTCTATATGGAAACTGTCTGGCCCTGGGCTTTTTGTTGTTGTTGTTGTTGTTGTTGTTGTTGTTGTTGTTGTGAGACTTTTGATGACTAGCCCCCAGTTTTAATTATCTGCTTTACAACAGGTAGCAGGTGGTATGTGTCTGTGTGTGTGTGTGTGTGTGTGTGTGTGTGTGTGTGTGTGTGTGTGTGTTTCCTCTCAAACTGTCTGTCCGCTGCTGTATCACTAGCACTTAGTACTATAATGGGCATTCAAATATTTTGAAAAACTGAAAGAACAGGGATGATATTTGAGCTTTTCCTGTCTTCAACTTCTTATTCCATCAGGTAGTCCAAATTCTGTCAAGCTAATTTTCTGAGTGTACATTTTCCCAGAGCGCTCTACCCATTCATTCTCCATATGTCTTTAGATATCACCATCCACCATCTAGATTTCTGAACGCGTATCTTTTCTGGTTTTCTTATCCAAGTCCCTGTTTCTCCCAAATTGTGTTGTGTGTGTAGCTGTGGTATTCTTGGTATTATAAAAGTCAATCACAATGCTCCATAACTTAACATCCAAAAATATGCCCCAAACAATGCATGCTACACTATTTCATTTCTATATATAATACAATTTGTAAAGCTCAAATTTTACTTTAGTACAAACTGTAAATTGTAAAGTACAAAGCTGAAGATGACAAAGATATATTCGATGTATCAGACAGATGTTATTAAACAGCAATGGAAGGTGAGGTGGATGTGCCGTATAGGAGTGTGTGATCATGAAAATTTCCCGATGCTGATGGTCAGTTCTTCATTATTATTGGTCACATAAATCTAAACATAGAACCAAATTTCATAGAGTTATGAATACAGAGAGGAGAGAGAGAGAGAGAGAGAGAGAGAGAGAGAGAGAGAGAGAGAGAGAGAGAGATGGGCAGACAGACAGACAGAGACAGATTGACAGAGACAAGAGAGTCAATGAATGTAAAACCTGCTCTAAAATGAAGAGTGTCTATGGAATGATTAATAGAATTATATAAATGTCAGTCTTTCTTCATATGATATTTCACTGAAAGAAGCCAAGATATGGATGTTATGGATCATGGACCATTGTGTATCATTTTTACCACATTTTATTATTTATTTTTATTTCAAATGATTAGCATTTCCCTCAGAGTCTTCATATTCCACATGTCTTTGAAGTTTCCAGCCTTGAGATTGCGTCTCATGCCCCACCTAAATAGGCAGGTGATTCAGGGACAAGTTAGCAAACAAACCTGTGTTAATATTATCTTGTTAAATAGGGACATGAATGAAAATTAATTATACAATGAATATTCCTGGTTCCTGTATCATTTAGTGACCACTGTAAAACAAAGCATCTAAAACTCAGAACTGTGTTATGATCACTTTCTATGAACCCTTCATGTCAGTGTGTCAGTTGGGCTACTTCAAAAGGACAGAGAAACAATGCCAAACCCTTGGTGGGAGGAATCCCAGAACCACATTGCAAAATATGTGGACACAGTGTAAAAAACAGTGCAAAAAAAATAATTGAAAATGCTCTGCTGTCCACCAGGAACACATGAACAGCATGTACCCTATTGTAATCTAAAGAATAGCAAAATAGAAGGATCCAGAGGGTCCTAGAAACCTACAAGAAGAACATTAGGATAGGCAGATTTGGGCCCAGGGGTTCCGCTCAAACTATGGCACCAGCCAAGGACAATATAGGCCATAAACCTCAAACCCCTACCCAGATCTAGCCAATGGACAGAACATTCTCCACAGTTGAGTGGAGAGTGGGGTATGACTTTCACACGTACTCTGGTGCCTCGTATTTGACCATGTCCCCTGGAGGGGGAGACCTGGTAGCACGCAGAGGAAGGATAGCAGGCTACCAAGAAGAGACTTGATACCCTATGAGCATATAAAGGAGGAGGAAGTCCCCCTCAATCACAGTCATAGTAGAGGGGAGTAAGGGGAAAATGGGAGGAAGGGAAGAATGGGAGGATACAAGGGAGAGGCTAACCATTGAGATGTAACAAGAATAAATTAATAAAAAAATGAGAAAAAGAAAAAAATAAAGTACTCAGGCCCTGAGATACATCACATGCTTTGGGTCTCAGTGCAGTATTTTGAAAGATTGCATTACTCAGAAAGACTTCAACACACAGCAATGCATTCTCAACCTTAAAAAGAAAACCATTTTCTTCTGAATCCCTCTAGATGCATGCATTCAGCAAAACCTTTAAAAAGCTGTATCTCTTCCTTGAGCCTCTCCTGTAGGTTTCATTTCCTTTTCGTTTCTTTTTCAGCTTCAGCACCCACTCCCAAAGAAAGCCATTGTTTAGCACCAATGTGCCCTTGAGATGAAGCAATGTCTTGATGCCTTCAGAGACAGTCAATGAGAAATTACACCCTCAATGAGAGACAGAGAAGAATGGCAGCTCTGTGCCCAGGTTGTGTAAAACTGGAGCAGCAAGCTTCCAGATGGAGGTAAGGAAAATTTTCCTGTAGCCTAGCCAATGTGAGGTGCAGAACTCTAACAGTCTGAGTGAACAGGAAGCCACCTAGGCAATTCAGCTGGCGGGCACCCATGTGAACGGGAGAGATAATCATTAATGTCACTCCTGAGATAGGAAGGTCTTTATGGACAGAAATAGAGAACATTGCATCCAGCCCATTGAAGTGCAGACAGTGATTTGGAAAATGCTTTGAGGGCAGCGAGCAGGCTTAAATCAAGTCCGGCAGCATGTGATTAGTAGATAAAATAACTATTCTGCTGCGCTTTGGTCTCTATGAAGTATCATGGCTTTAAATTGTGTGTGACAAGTCACTGACACATATTAAAATGAAATGCTCTCCCCATGCAGCATTTACTCAGTGAAAATTCTTTATATAAATGTTACAGGTAAGGAACAAGAGAGAATAGCGTGTGCCTACCAGCTTATCTACCAAACACAATACCCTGGAAATTGAAACAATCTTCTCTGACTAAAAGTCTCTCTTCAGGATTAATGTCAACAACAATGAGAACAAAACTCCCCACATTTATAGACAGAATCATCCCCAAGTTTGTTTTTGCATTCATCCATTCTTCAGCCGTCGCCCACATATAAAAGGAGATTTCTTCTTATCTTAGATATCAACAAATTCAGAACACACTTTTTGTTTATTCCCTCTTATATTGTGAACTTTTACCTTTCAGTTAAGAAAACCCAGCTTTTTTTTTTCCCTTCATTCAAGTTTCTAGCATCATGTCCCTTGCATGGGGGTGGTGGCGGGGGGGGCGGGGGGGTGGGCAAATAAGGGCAACTTGAACATAAACACTATGACACCATAATAGTGGATGTTGTGCTAGAAGAGACTGGTGCTGCGTAACTGGTGGGTGGATGGCATATGCAATGTAGGTTTGCTGGACAGCAGAGGGATCTGTGACCCAGGTTGGATGGAACAGATTACCCAAATTTTCCTCATGCTTTTCAAAATGGTACATGATTTAAAATTCATGAATTGTCTCTGGAAATTTCTATCTAATATTTTTGAAACATGGTGGGAAACTGAAATCAAGAGTAAAAAGAGACTACTGTGTGACCTTTTCTTCTAGGCTGGAGATAGAATTGTGGCTATCCAATAAAGTATGTTTTACTTCCAAAATGTACCCTCAGAGCTTTAAGCTTTACTATATTTAAACAAGTGGAAAAGCTATGTAGATGGAAAACAGCCATATTTTACCTCATTGTGTAGATCGCTTTTGGCAAAGGAAGAATAAAAATTTTTCATATGTTAAGATTTTAGTACTCAATTTTGTTTAAAAGGGAAAATGGGGGGGGGGGGGAATGGGAGGATACAAGGGATGGGATAAACATTGAGATGTAACAAGAATAAATTAATAAAAAAAAAAAAAGACACTTGATAGTCCATGAGGAATTAGTGCCCTAATAAAATGTCCTTTGTCATGGCAAAAAAAAAAAAAAAAACTAAGGTGTTTCATGCACTCAACTATTACTACACGAGTACTTTACAAAATGCACAGAATTTAGTAAATAAATGTACTAGATAAGTAAATGTCTTACTTTTTATCTTGTCTTCTGTTTTAGGTGCCTCGGTGGGCTAGACACATGGCAGATTCAGTGGACTTTTCCCAGAAGAACAGGATGATTTATGGGTCAGTCTGTGAACTGTCTAAGCTTGTCTCATTCCTGGTAAATGTCAGATGAGAAGATAAAGGTCTCCTGGTGGTACCATCTGGTAATCACATCAAAACCACTTTGTGTATCTTACTAAGTATTTCCAAAGTACTTATGTACAACAATATTCTTTAACAGGCCAATAAGTTTGATGACCAGATGTTTCTAAGTTTTAGAAGATAACTGTCACCCATACACCCTGAAACTTAGAAACATAAAATTGAGATTAGGGCTTTAAATTTAGCTTTCTTTTCACTGTTATCATCCTGATAGAGAAGGAAAAGGAAGAGGAGGAGGAAGAGGAAGAAAAGTGATAGGAAGATGAAGAGAAGACGCAATGGACATCATCCTTTTCTTACCCACTCCAACCTTCTGAAATGTAGTTAAAATTTCTAACTTTAGCTAAAATGAAATGAATTGTCCAGTGTAAAAAGAAAGTTTCCTTGCAACAAAAATGACGGTATAGTTATAATAAGTGATCACAGATACCCTATGAAGCAAGTGGCATCATAATGATCACCCTGAGAAGTGAGATGATGGTGAAGTGCTAGGTCGGTCTGCTAAACTGGGGTCTCCCCACTCTTCTGCCTCCTCAGCAAATCCTAGCAAGTGTTGGCATTAATGGCTTGGAAAGTAACCAGCAGTACCATGTTCTGTGGGCTCCGGTTCTCAGAGTCATGCTTTCTACTGAAGTCACAGTGTAGCCCTCCACTTCTGAAAGTGCTCTCTGTTCTCAGCACAGCCACTTGGGATCCTTTCAGTTCATAGGTTAGATTTTATCACCTCATTTAAAATCTTGTAGAATTTGAGACAATGTCTAAAGACCATATTTTGGCTCACAAAGGTCCTCACAGCCTGCTCCTCAGACTCTACAAGGCCCATTTCCATGCTGTTTGCAGTCCTCTGTGCTACTGCTTGGAGATCTATAAAACCTTGGGGTCTTGGCTACTGATTTTCACAGTTTGGCACTTGTTTTGGGTTTTTTATAAAGCATGTGAGCATTATTTATTGATTTCCAACAGTGAAAGTTACAGCCCGCATTCCCTTCATTTACACGCCCAGTGTGCACATTCAAAACACACTCATCTAATGAAATGATTGTTGTTTGTCTTATGATGGCTGAAACCCTGTAATGTTTGTAATGCTAAATCTCAAGATGATGTTGTTATGTTTATATGGTCTTTTTTTATAGTTTATTCAGGTTACATCCCGATTTTTATCCCCTCACTTGTATCTTCCCGTTCCCACCCTCCCTCCCTCTTATGTCCTATTCCCCTCCCCTAGACCTCTGACAGAAGGGTAGCTCCTCCTCTACCATATGACCACAGCCTATCAGGTCTCCTCCAGATACCCTGTTTCCCCTTCCTTTGTGTGCTGGGCAGGCCTCCCCACCAAGGGGAAGTGATCAAACTGGGGCACCAGAGTTCATGTCATGGGCAGTCCCTGTTCTCCCCACAACTATGGAGAATGAGCAGGCCATTGGCTAGATCGGAACAGGGGGGGTCTAAGTTTATGGTATGCGTTGTCCTTGGTTGGTACAACAGTTTGTGTAGGCCCCTTTTGCTCCACTATGTTCATAGCAGCCTTATACATAAAAGCCAGAATCTGAAAACAACCTAGATGTCCTTCTACAGAAGAATGGATAAAGCAACTGTGGCACATTTACACAATGGAATACTACTTAGCTATTAAAAACAAGAAAATCTTGAAATTTTTAAGGAAATGGATGGAACTAGAAATGATCATCTTGAGTGAGGTAACCCACACCCAGAAAGACACACATGATATATTCTCACTTATAAGTGGTTATTAGCCCAACATAGATGTCCTCTGAGAGGCACTAGTTTTTTTTTCCAGATGTCAACATGATTTGCTTGTGTTGTTTCTGTCCTGAGACTATTCAAATATCTCCTATCAGAAAGAATGTCTCTAGCCCATCATTTTGGAAGTGGCTCATTACTCCTCAGAGAACACAGATTTGTCTATAATCCTAATACTAAGTTCTAAGGAGAGAGAATCTGCCTTGCTCATAAGAGACTAAATATCCACCACAGTTATATGAGTTCCATTGTGGTTGGGAAAGGCGGTAAAATAAAACTGCTAAAAACTCAGCCCAAGGAGAAACCTCCATGGGCAAAATCATTTGCTGCAAAGGTATGAGGAGCTGAGTTCAAATCCCCAGAACACATAGAAAGGCAGAAGTTGTAATGGACATTTGTGCTTCAATGCTCCTGTAGAGAAATGGAAACAGAGACAGGAAAAGCCTCGGAAGTTAACGGTCCGGTTATCTCAGTGTACAAAATGAAGAACAGCAAGAGAACGTGACGTAAACAAGGTATATGAACATCCAAGGTTCTCCTATCCCCTCCACATGAGTTCCCTGACACGTGTGCCTGCACTCACATACATATGTGTATACACACAAGCATACAGACACCACACACACATGGACACGCATGCACTGTGGGGGTGGGGAGTAAAGAAAAAACAGTCAGGCACAGTGGTACGCGCCATTAATCCCAGCACTCAGGAGGCAGAGGCAGGGAGAGAGGTGAGTTCAAAGCTAGCCTGATCTATATAACAAGTTCCTGAATAGCCAGGGCTACACAAATAAGCCCCGTGTCAAAAAACCAAACCAAACCAACAAACCTCAGTCCTTAACATGACATATTTCTTCTTAATAGAGGCTTCTGGGAACTGGGATATTTGACCAGAAAACTTTGTACGGCTTGGAGGTGGTGATACATATGCTAGGGCTCTTCATGTTATGACTGTGTGCACTTTTCCTGGAGAGACACACAAGCATCACCTTACCCCAGCTATGGTATCAGTGATAGACCAAAGAGACATTCCAAGTCTGTCTTGGTAAACTAATGGGTTGAGTTAAGGTTCCTTATATGAGCATGTGTGAGGATTGCAGAACCTCCTGAATATCTACACCACTAAAGACAGTGTCTCTTCCTTCCTACCAGCAACTGTTAGCTCAATGTAAGTCTTCAGGGTGAGGCAGGACCCCAGGAGCCTTTCTCCTTACCCCAGGATGGAAGGTTAATCTTGTGCAGATCTCCCACAGGCAACTGCAGCTGCTGAGAGCTCAGAGGTCGGTGACCATGTCATGCCTAGAGGACAGAGTCTCAGAAACAGTGACCTTAAGACAAATCTAAAGCTTGGTCTCTACTTTCAAAATTTTGTCAGATAATAATGTCTTCTATTGGTCCTGGCAATGGAATCAGAAAGGTAAAATTATGAGTAAAATTACACTTTGAAAACTCCAAAATCCATCATAATGAGGCCTTAGATGTGCTTTAAAATATTTGAGCTCAAAATAAAAGATAGATGAAGCAGGTGGGAAAGTGTTGATTACCCAGGAGACAGATGTACAGGGGTTCATTATACAATTTTATGTACTTTTGTGTCTGTTACAAATTTTGCATAATTTATAAAGGGAGGAAATAAGTGCTGCTGTTATAAGTAGAATCAAGGTCCCTACAGCCTCGTGATTTAGCCTTTTGGTCATTATTTTTATTGAGATGGCATTACAGTTGCCTTCCTTAAGCCTACTTATAAAGTAAACTAAACCTGAAATTACTTCCAGTCCTACTACACCATTATCATGGAAAAAAATTTAAATTGTTTAAAGGCTTTTAACCATTTAGCTTATTAGAAACTTCAATGTAATATTCTTTAAAATGTCTTTAAAATTAATTAAAATCATTTGAAATAGGAACAGAGCCATTTCTAGGGCCCCATTTCTTCTTGGTGTGATGTTCTTTTGGTGCCTGTGATGTCATTCTATCCCCCAAGAGTAGCTGGGAATAGAAAGTAAGTAACTTCCTGCTCCTGTGCTCCTAATGACTAATCCATTCACATGTCAGCAGGGTTACTGCTGAGCACCACAGGAAACATAAGATGACTAACATAGGCCAGAGAAATCAAAGACTGAGGGCATCTCATTCATAGTCCACAGATTGTTTGTTTGCCGACACTGTGTGTAAGATCCCCACTAGATTTTCCCCAAACTGCTAGGCTCTAGGAAACACCCAGTGGCTGTCCTTTCTCCTCTACCCAAGTGCTGGACAAAGGGATCCTGCAGAGTCTACAGCCCAGGTGGTGAAGGGGGGTGGGGAGGAGGAGGGACCTAGAGAAACAAGGCTCCCTTAGTTTCTGTGTTTCTTTGTAAGACCTCCAGATCTACTCAAAGTGACATATAGCAAGTTTTCCCTTTCAAAATAAAGATTTTAAAATGTGTTTTTAAACCATGACTCCAACTCTCTTGAATATGTCCAGTTTCATTTATTTGACTAAACTTATCTAGATTTTAATTTAAACTTGCTGAATGGCTACAGTATTTTCATTTTCAAACCAATAAGTGGTAACCAAATTTTCAGATTATCATATATAAATTTACAACACACACACACACACACACACACACACACACACACACACACACACAGGGATGTTTAGCAACTTCCTAGAGCATAGATGATGAAGATGAGGCTAGCATCATGCTATGGACTTTCCAGGGCTGGCTAATAAGTCATCCCAAATAATAAAACCTATATAATCAGCTAGTCACTGGTCATAGTAAAATGACTCTACAAATCAGAAAACTGAATATGAAGGACTTATTACTCAATAACTCCTCAAAAAGACAAGATCATTAAAAGGAAAATATGTTCCCAAAAGGCTCTTTGTAGAATTCTCTGTACAGTTGCCACAAACTGAAGAAGCCCATAAACCTCAGAAGTCAATAGGCCACTTGGAACTAGTTTAGTTGTAGAGTAATAGATTGTAAAAGCAAGTGTTCTACCCCTAGCACTTTCCCATTTCTGCTACATGAATTCCTCAGGGGAAAAACAAAGATCTATAAATGAAATGGAAGTAGGGCATTTTGAAATGATTTTATTGCCTAAAAGAATGCCAACTCCAGTAATTCCTCAGAGCGGTTGGCAACAATAGACATTTATTGGAAAGCAAAGAGTAGAATTCTATGAAAAATATATTGAAATTTTAAGTGAATTCATTTTCTACCTTCTTAGAATGCATAAAGTAATTAAAACATAGCACCTATAATAAAATTATTTTGTATATTTTTTAGAGTTGTTCCTCTACTAAATAGGATTCTTTACTTTCAGTTTTAAGATACTGAGACCTACATTCTCAGGTAAAAAGTAATCACACCCATAGCTACTATAAAATTACTGAGTGGTGAATTTTAAAGAAGCATATCACAGCTCATTTTATATATAACCAGCTTGTAGATGAGTTAAGCAATACATAAATTGTATAAAGAAAATGGCCATTTCTATGGCCCATGTGACAGTAGTAAAAGTCAAGACAAATAGTCAAGCTTGCTCTTGAAGTAAACATTACATGACAAATATAAAAGAGTTACAAAATCTAACTATATTCTATACGCAATATTTATGAATTGATTGTCACTCCATTCAGACAAACTGAACTCAAACTTGCAGACACAATTAATGCATAAAGGCTGAAAAAGCTCTGATAAGTGCAGCTCGAATAAAGAAAAGGCCTTTCCCCAAATGAAAAGCCTAAAGAAACAACAGCATTTGTGTTGTTAATGTAAAACATTGAAGGTACAAGTTGCTGGATATGAGCTCTAGAAATAGACTCTGCAGACTTCAACACAAGGAGTTTATTGAGGTGACTCTAGGGAGTGATGCTCATAAAGACAGGAGCCACTTCAAGCCTGTGGCAAGGGAGATGTCAAGGACCAGTGCATTCAGTGAAAGTCTGAAAGAGTGCTCCTGCTGAGGTGTAGGATATGTGTACTCATCTTTACTCACACACTGCACACTGAGTAAGGGCTGGCCCTGAGGAAGAGATATATTTAGCAAGGTGATGTCTGTTCCTTTGGGCTGAGAACAGCTGTAAGAAGTGACCCCACTATGAGCAACCAACAGCCTTCTTTCCTGAAAGTAGAAAACTGAGCACTAGGATCCCCAAATGGGGTTCTCTTAATATACAACCGAAATGCCACTTTCAAAGGCCTGAGGTACAAGTACAAGGAGACTCAATGACATAAACAATGAGGAGCTTACATTTCACAACTGTGAGCACTCCTGGGAATGCTTCGATGAGGGAAACTCTAGTTAACTTGTCTCCATTCTTTCTAATGCTTCCTTCCTTCTCTTTAATTCAATGGCTTTCAGCCAGGAGATACTTTACATCACACCTACCTCCATGTCTAGAGACACTTTGTGTTACCGCATCTGGAGGAGCATGCTACTAAGATATGCATAAGCATATGAAAATGCATGACAGCACTCACCACCAACAATTATTTGGACCAAAATACTGACAGTGGCAAGGAAATAAGAACCCCACCCAATCCAATGCTTTGGTAGTAGTTGAAGATAACACATATTTGTCTTATATCTTTTTAAAATGTTGAACTGTTGCAAAGTGTCTCTTCAATCTGATTTTTTTTCAGTATTTGACACAATGTGCTTCTCAAATACTGAAGGCCAAGAATTAAGTTGAACATGTGATTTAAAATCTAAGCCACAAGTATTCTTTGTTTATTAAAACAAAAGTTTATGTGGGAAAAAAAAGAAAGTAGCAGAGATAATCCTTACTCTAAAATCTTTCTCCCTGTTTCCTCAGGCAGGAAACTGGACCCCATTTTCCAGCCTCTGCAGTTTAAATCGCTGAATGGCAGAGATCCAATACAGAAAAGAGAATGATTAAAATAAGATCAAAGTATGACTTCCCTAATCTCATGGCTTATTGCTGTATAAAGAGATGTTTTTTCGAGAGGATCCAAGATGGCGGCGAGCAGTGTGGACCGCGTTTGGAGGCTCCAGTGAACAATTCAGGGAATTGCACAGATTTCTGAGCCAGGAACACCGAGGTCCGAACATCACGGCAGCGGGAGTGCTCCACGGTTCGGAGGGACCAGGGTGCGGAGGACCTGCGTGCCCCTGCACACGGGAGGAGCGTGGTTTTTCTCTGATCAGAGCGGCAGCGGTAGAGGCGGCAGCACCAGCGGCACCAGCAGCGGCGGCTGAGGTTTGCAGCTCATAGCCTTCCGGTGGAGGCGATTGGTGTGGTGGCTGGTGGGAATTGCTGCGGGAGAGGGGACTCGGGGCAGGATTTGGGTCGCGTGGAGCCTTTGGACCCAGATTGGACTCGGCGGACAGTTCGGCCCCA
Organism: Acomys russatus; assembly: GCF_903995435.1. NCBI lineage: Eukaryota > Metazoa > Chordata > Mammalia > Rodentia > Muridae > Acomys > Acomys russatus. Next base: position 42,086,358 of record NC_067154.1, read on the forward strand.
GAGTCCCGGGTATTGGCCCGGCCCAGCAAACAATTCTGCCTGAGGCACTAACTCAGCGTGGCCATAGCTCCCCTGCTGTGGCGCAGGCTTAGTTGAGCACGCTGCTCCACACTAGGCACCACCTCAGCTCAGCGGCAGCTCCCCTGCGGTGACTCAGTCTGGGCGGAGCACTTGGTTTCACCACAGGCGCTAACTCAGAGCAGCCGCAGTTCTCCTGCTGTGGCACAGGCTTGGTGACGTGCTCGGTTCCATCCTAGGCACCACCTCAGCTCAGCGGCAGCTCCCCTGCGGGGACACAGTCCGGGCGGAGCACTTGTTCCACCACTGGCGCTAACTCAGAGCAGCCACAGTTCTCCTGCTGTGGCGCAGGCTTGGTGACGTGCTCGGTTCCATCCTAGGCACCACCTCAGCTCAGCGGCAGCTCCCCTGCGGTGACTCAGTCTGGGCGGAGCACTTGTCCCACCACTGGCGCTAACTCAGAGCAGCCGCAGTTCTCCTGCTGTGGCGCAGGCTTGGTGACGTGCTCGGTTCCATCCTAGGCACCACCTCAGCTCAGCGGCAGCTCCCCTGCGGGGACACAGTGCGGGCGGAGCACTTGTTCCACCACTGGCGCTAACTCAGAGCAGCCGCAGTTCTCCTGCTGTGGCGCAGGCTTGGTGACGTGCACGGTTCCATCCTAGGCACCACCTCAGCTCAGCGGCAGCTCCCCTGCGGGGACACAGTGCGGGCGGAGCACTTGTTCCACCACTGGCGCTAACTCAGAGCAGCCGCAGTTCTCCTGCTGTGGCACAGGCTGGACAGAGCTCTCGGTTCCACCAGCTCTAAGACTCTGGTTGGACACAGTGTACAGTTTGAATCCAGAATTCCTGGCTGAGATTGGTGGTCAGTTCGGGCCCTGAGTCAATAACTGACCACAGCACGCACTTTGGGCCAAAAGGCCCTAGTGGAGCTTGGTGCGTAGTCCCAGCCCAAAAATTCTGGCTGGGCCCTGTGTGCATTTTGGGCCCAAAATCCCTAGCTGAGCTTGGCAGACGGTTCTGGCCCTGAGAATCTAGCTGAGTTCTGCCCGTGGTTCGGTCCCAGTGCTCCTGGCTGGACTTGGCAGGGAACACAGAAGGCTGTGGATACCTTGGCCTGACCCAACGCTCATTCAGAGACCCAGAACAATTGCAGGATCCACAGCAGAGAGGGACTGAGGATCACTGGCTGTGAGAGACCAGAACAACAGGGCTAACCTCCTAACATCCACACCAGTGAAGCTTTGAGCTCGCAGCCTAGGGAAATCGTAAGAAAACAAGTGAATCTACCATCAGACACCCTCCATTCAACTCTGGAAACTACCCAACAAAAACAAAGACGGCAAGATGTCTAAAGGACAACGAAAAAGCATACGCAAAAAACCCCAAAACAACATGGCGTCTCCAGTTTCCAGCTATCCCAAAGAAAACCACCCAGAGAACTCAAATACAACGGAAATACAAGAAAATGACCTCAAATCCTTAGTAATGAGGATGATAATGGAGGAAACAAATAAAATTCGTAATCAAATGCAGGAAGACGCAGACAAACAGGTGAGAGACATAAAGAAGCACATAGAGTGGAACTGGAAAAATTGCAGGAAAATGCAAACAACCAGATGAAAGAAATAACTAAAACGGTTCAAGCTCTGAAGACCTATAAAGAGGCAATGGAAGAAACTCAGGAATATACAAAAAATCAGATGAAAGAAATCAAAAAATCAGTTCAAGATCTGAAAATGAAAATGGATTCAATGATAAACACACAGACAGAAGAAAAACGAGAACGTGAGACCTCAGAGAAGAAGGCGAGCAACACAGAGGTGAGCTTTTCTAACAGAATCCAAGAGATGGAAGAACGAATCTCAGGGCTAGAAGATACAATCACAGATATTGAATCAACCATTAAAGAAAATGCCAAATCTGGAAAACTCCTGACACAAAACATCCAAGAAATTAAGGACACCATGAAAAGAAGAAATTTGCGGATAATAGGCATTGAAGAAAGAGAAGACATCAGACTCCAGGGCCCAGAAACTATTCTCAACAAAATCATAGAAGAAAATTTCCCCAATCTAAAGAAAGAGATGCCTATAAACATACAAGAGGCCTACAGAACACCAAATAGAATTGACCAGAAAAGAAAAACTGCCCGCCACATAATAATCAAAACACAAAACATGCAGAACAAAGAAAAAATATTAAAAGCTGCAAGGGAAAAGGGCCAAATAACATTTAATGGTAAACCTATCAGAATTACACCTGACTTCTCAGCAGAGACCATAAAAGCCAGAAGGGCCTGGACAGAGATCCTGCAAACCCTAAGAGAACACAGATGCCAGGCCAGACTACTTTACCCAGCAAAATTATCAATAACCATTGATGGAGAAAACAAAATATTCCATGACAAAAACAAATTCAAACAGTACCTATCCACAAACCCAGCTTTACAGAAGGTACTAGAAGGAAAACTCCATCCCAAAGGGTCAAGCTACAACCAAAACTACCCAGGAAATAGATAACTATCCCATGGCAAAAACACAACTACACAAACGCTCGACTGGAAACAACATCAAAATTAAGACTCTTAACAGTCACTGGTCATTAATATCTCTCAACATCAATGGCCTCAATTCTCCAATAAAAAGACACAGACTAACCGAATGGGTACATAAACAAGACCCAACATTCTTCTGCATCCAAGAAACACATCTCACCCATAATGAAAGGCATTACCTCAGGGTAAAAGGTTGGAAAAAAATATTCCAAGCAAATGGTCACAAGAAGCAAGCAGGTGTAGCCATTTTAGTATCGAACAAAATAGACTTTCAACCAAAATTAATCAAAAGGGATGAGGAAGGACACTTCATACTCATCAAAGGTAAAGTCAACCAAGATGACATCACAATTCTGAACATCTATGCTCCCAATACAAGGGCACCCACATATGTAAAAGATCTCCTAAAAAAGCTTAAACCACACATCGATCCCCACACAATAATAGTGGGAGACTTCAACACCCCACTCTCACTGAAGGATAAGTCATTGAAACAGAAACTAAGCCGAGAAATAACATCATTAACCAATGCCATGGGTCAAATGGATCTAACAGATATCTATAGAACCTTTCACCCAAACAAGAAAGAATACACCTTCTTCTCTGCACCCCATGGAACCTTCTCCAAAATTGATCACATCGTAGGTCACAAAGCAAGCCTCAACAGATACAAGAGGATTGAAATAATACCTTGTATCCTATCAGATCACCATGCTCTTAGGCTGCAATTCAACAACAACAGAAATAACAAAAAGCCTACACGTTTGTGGAAACTAAACAACTCTCTGCTAAATGACACCTGGGTCAGGGAAGAAATAAAGAAAGAAATCAAGGAGTTTCTGAAATTCAATGAAAATGAAGAAACAACATACCCAAATTTGTGGGATACATTGAAAGCAGTGCTAAGAGGAAAATTCATAGCACTAAGTGCCTTTAAAAAGAAATTGGAAACATCGCACATAAGCATCTTAACAACACAACTGGAAGCCCTAGAAAAAAAAGAAGCAGAAACACCCAAGAGGAGTAGACGCCTGGAAATTATCAAACTCAGGGCTGAAATTAACAAATTAGAAACTAAGAAAACAGTCCAAAGAATCAACAAAACCAAAAGCTGGTTCTTTGAGAAAATCAACAAGATAGACAGACCATTAGCCAAACTAACTAAAAGGCAGAGAGACAGTATTGAAATGAACAAAATCAGAAATGAAAAGGGAGACATAACAACAGACACTGAAGAAATTCAAAGAATCATAAGATCCTACTTTGAAGGCATATACGCCACAAAATTTGAAAATCTAAGGGAAATGGACGATTTTCTTGATCAAGTTCACTTGCCAAAGTTGAGTGAAGAACAGATAAACAAGTTAAATAGTCCCATTTCCCCTACAGAAATAGAAGCAATCATCGATGGTCTCCCAACCAAAAAAAGCCCAGGGCCAGATGGTTTCAGTGCAGAATTCTACCAGACCTTTAAGGGCGAGCTAATACCGATACTCTTCAAGCTACTCCAAAAGATAGAAATGGATGGAAAATTACCAACTTCATTCTATGAGGCCATAGTCTCATTGATACCTAAACCTCACAAAGACTCAACAAAGAAAGAGAATTTCAGACCAATTTCTCTTATGAACATAGATGCAAAAATACTAAATAAAATACTTGCAAAACGAATACAGGAGCACATCAAAGATATCATTCATCATGACCAAGTAGGCTTCATTCCAGGCATGCAGGGATGGTTTAATATACGGAAATCCATCAATGTAATCCATCATATAAACAAACTGAAAATAAAAAACCACATGATTATCTCCTTGGATGCAGAGAAAGCATTTGATAAAATTCAACACCCATTCATGTTTAAAGTTTTAGAGAGATCGGGGATACAAGGCACTTTCCTCAACATAATAAAGGCTATATACAGCAAACCAATAGCCAAAATCAAAGTAAATGGTGAGATACTCAAGGAAATTCCTCTCAAATCAGGAACAAGGCAAGGCTGCCCACTCTCTCCATATCTCTTCAATATAGTACTCGAAGTTCTAGCCAGAGCAATAAGACAACAAAAGGAGATCAAGGGTATCCAAATGGGAAAGGAGGAAGTCAAATTATCCCTCTTTGCAGATGATATGATAGTGTACATAAGTGACCCTCAAAACTCCACCAGAGAACTCCTAAAGCTGATAAACACCTTCAGCAAATTGGCTGGATACAAAATTAACTCAAAAAAGTCTGTAGCCTTCCTATACACAAATGACAAGCTTACAGAGGAAGAAATTAGGAAAACCACACCCTTCACATTAGCCACAAGCAATATAAAATATCTAGGAGTTACCCTAACTAAGCAAGTGAAGGACTTGTATGAAAAAAATTTCAAAACTCTGAAGAAAGAGATTGAAGATGACCTGAGAAGATGGCGTGATCTTCCTTGCTCATGGATCGGGAGAATTAACATAGTAAAAATGGCCATCCTACCAAAAGCAATCTACAGATTCAATGCAATCCCTATCAAAATAACTACACAATTTTTTAAAGACATTGAAAGTTCAATTCTGAACTTCATATGGAAAAACAAAAAACCCAGAATAGCTAAAACAATCTTGTACAATAAAAGATGCTCCGGAGGAATCTCCATACCTGATCTCAAACTGTACTATAAAGCAATAGTACTTAAAACAGCATGGTACTGGCACAGCAACAGGCTGGTTGATCAGTGGAATCGAATCGAAGACCCAGATATGAATCCACACACATATGGTCACTTGATTTTTGACAAAGAAGCCAAATCCATTCAATGGAAAAAGGATAGCATCTTCAACAAATGGTGCTGGTCTAACTGGAGGTCTATGTGTAAAAAAATGAAACTGGACCCATATTTGTCACCTTGCACAAAACTCAAATCCAAGTGGATTAAAGACCTCAACATAAAACCAGAGACACTAACTCACTTAGAAGAAAAAGTGGGAAAGAGCCTGGAACATATTGGCACAGGAGACAACTTCCTGAACAGAACACCAACGGCCCAGGCCTTAATGTCAACCATTAATAAATGGGACCTCATGAGGCTGAGAAGCTTCTGTAAGGCAGGAGACACTGTCAAGAGAACAAAGCGACAGCCTACAGACTGGGAAAAAATCTTCACCAACCCTACATCTGACAAAGGTCTAATATCCAAAATATATAAAGAACTCAAGAAATTAAACACCACCAAACCGAATAACCCAATTGAGAAATGGGGCTTGGAACTAAACAGAGAATTCTCAACAGAGGAGTATCAAATGGCTGAGAAACACTTAAAGAAATGCTCAACCTCCTTAGTCATCAGGGAAATGCAAATCAAAACAACTCTGAGATTCCATCTTACACCCATCAGAATGGCTAAGATCAAAAACTCAAGCGACACCACATGCTGGCGAGGATGTGGGGAGAGAGGAACACTCCTTCATTGCTGGTGGGAATGCAAACTAGTACAGCCACTTTGGAAATCTATCTGGTGCTATCTCAGAAAAATGGGAATAGGGCTTCCTCAAGACCCAGCTATTCCACTCCTTGGAATATACCCAGAAGATGCTCCAGCACACAACAAGAAAATTTGCTCAACTATGTTCATAGCAGCCTTATTCATAATAGCCAGAACATGGAAACAGCCTAAGTGTCCCTCAGTAGAAGAGTGGATAAAGAAACTGTGGTACATATACACTATGGAATACTACTCAGCTATTAAAAACAAGGAATTCCCGAAATTTGTGGATAAATGGATTGAGCTAGAAATGATCATAATGAGTGAGTTAACCCAGAAGCAGAAAGAATCAAATGGTATATACTCACTTATATCTGCATACTAGCCCAAGGGGCATGTCCCACGAAAGCCTTCACTTACCAGGAAACTGGGACAGAGGGGAAGGCATCCTATTGGGACTCTAAATGAGAGACGCATGGGAGAACAGCAAAATAAAAGGATCCAGAGGGTCCTAGAAATCTACAAGTAGAACAATATGATAGGCAGATTTGGGCCCAGGGGTCCCACTCCAACTAAGGCACCAGCCAAGGACAATACAGGAGGTAAACTTTAAACCCCTTCCCAGATCTAGCCAATGGTCAGAATATTCTCCACAGTTGAGTGGAGAGTGTGATACGACTTTCTCACGTACTCTGGTGCCTCACATTTGACCATGTCCCCTGGAGGGGGAGACCTGGTGGCACTCAGAGGAAGGACAGCAAGTAGCCAAGAAGAGACTTGATACCCTATGAGAATATATAGGGGGACGTAATCCCCCTCAGGAACAGTCATAGGGGAGGGGAATAATGGGAAAATGGGGGGGGGGGAGGAATGGGAGGATACAAGGGATGGGATAAACATTGAGATGTAACAAGAACAAATTATTAAAAAAAAAATAAATTAAAAAAAAAAAAAAAAAAGAAAACCAGAAAAACCCTCATGTAATAAGAGGCCACTTAGTTTAGAAGTTTTTATTATGTATTGATCTGTGTGAATGTAATTCTTGGTTGTGAATTTATGATGTTTTAATAAAATCTTCTGGGAAAATAGTAAAAAAAAAAAAAAAAAAAAAAAAAAAAAAAAAAAAAAAGAGATGTTTTTTCTTTTGATTCACAAATGTTTAAAGAGAGGGGAGATAATGGGAACAAACCTCAAGGGGAACATTCCTTAAACGAGGTAAATTAATGCCATCGTGAGTGAGTGTGAAATTATAAAAGTCTAGTTGCTCAATTAGGGTAAAAGCAGGCCTCTAAGGAAAGTAAGGTCTAATTAAAGTTTGAGATGTGCATTTAAAAGAAAGGCTCTCAGGAGAGAGGTGTGGCCAATACAGCAGATAGCTGAAGACATGTAACATCCCTTGACAGTATAGTTTCTCTTTTGGTGCCTGCATTAGTGAACATAGCTCTGTAGACTAGCCTCAAAAACCAATGTGGTATGGCTCTTTCAGAGCCAGTACTGGCGGTCTTCTGAGAAATAGCTGAGAATAGTACATCCTATAACTTCAAAAACATCAGTCTTGGGAGATGTGAGGGTCATAGTGTAGCCCTGACGAACTCTGAAAGGATTTATCAAACCTTTGAGCTTTAGGACATTGAACCATAGAGGCCAGTAAGGTGTGACGACACATTCTCAAGGAAAGAGATAAGAGATCCAAACTCTTATCACAGAACAGTATGTCAATCAGGTAGTGGTCTATGTTGCTATGTTTTTAATGCTTTGGACCAAAAACAAAAGTGAGGTGAACTACTTCCACATGATCATAGACATTGAATGATCCTCTGTTCACATTGTCTATCGTTCAGTTGGATCAAAACCTGAAATTGCTAAACTGCATAGGGAACTCCATGGAGCTGCGACAAATTCACAGTTATCCTGGAGGCCTTCACATTCTTCAGGAAGACATTACAAAATCTAAAAACAGAAGCTCCTTGACTTGCAATGGGACTATAACTCCATAAACCCATCATGATTTGAAAGCATTGTACATCAAAAATGCTTTGAACACAGTCTCTCAAACATCCTAACTTAGAAACAGCCCATTGCAGAAAGAGGCTATTTAGCTAGAAACACAGGAATGACTGTGTGCTACCACTTCCTGCCACTGCCCAGCACTGTAAGAAAGATCCATAGCTGGCAGAAACACCAAATTTCAAAATGTATAATACTGGGTGCTTAGTAGTTACAAGACCTTACTGCTCTATCAGAAGAGCAAAGTTCACATCCAAATACCAACATTAGGTGGTTCACAAGACACTTGTAATTGTGGCTCCATGAGCATCCTGTTGCTGACATCCATGGCCACCTACATAAACACACACACACACACACACACACACACACACACACACACACACAAATAAAATAAATTTAAAATTTGAACTGAGCCTGGTTAGGTACCACATTTGTCCAATTACAAATCTAAAATAACTTAAAACTATTGATGGCCCATATTACATAAACTACAAGCTCATGGTAGTCTACAATTTCAACATTGGATGACTTTTTTCCCCATAGGTTTCTATCTTTGTGGTTGCTGGGAAAATAAGCACTGAAGGGGAAATTAAGTTGGTTGTATCTTACTTGGTCTTCATGCTTAAGAAACTATGTGGTTTTCAAGTGGGCACAAACATTCTCACTGGTATATAATTTTGGTATTAACAAAATGATTTGGCACTCAGAGGAAGGATAGCAGGCTAAGAAGAAGACACTTGATACCCTATGAGCATATACAGGGGGAGGAAATCCCCCTCAGTCACAGTCATAGGGGAGGGGAGTAAGGGGAAAATAGGAGGGAAGGAGGAATGGGAGGATACAGGGATGGGATAACAATTGAGATGTAATATGAATAAATCAATAAAATATATTTTTAAAAAGAAACTATGTGGTTCTCAAGTGGGCACACACATTCTCACTGGTATATAATTTTGGTATTAACAAAATGGTTTTTCTTTTAAATTATTAAAGTTTGGTTTCGTTTTCCAAATAGATATTCAATTGGCAAAACATATGTACTTCTTACATTTTGGTGCACAACTGCTTAACAAAACTAGTAGGCAACTCTTGGAGCTTGGAAACACTGTGAAGAAAATTACAGAGACATCAAGCATGAGATGAACAGAGAAAATATGGGAGGCTCTCCTCTAGAGGAAGACAGATGCACAAAGGACCCATCTAACACTCATGCTGAACACTTTTTCAAATGTATCTGACACAGCAGCCAGTGTTGCCAGCATTAGTCAGTATCCCATCACTATAATAGAACACCAGAGATGATTAACATATAAAGGAATAGGAGGGTGTTTTGGTTCATCGTTCTTGAAATCCCAGTCTGAGGGAAAAAAAAAAAAACAAAAATACAAAAAAACAGCCTCATCGCTTTAGGCCTCATTTTCTGTAAACATAAACCAGATACTTATCAAATTCATATCAAATATGTGGTTACAATTTTAAAGGATTGTACTTAGAACAGAATTCAAATATGAAAGTGAGAGTCTACTGTGGAGCTAGTCACTTAATTTATAAGCCAGGACAGCAAATAGAAAGAGACAGAGGCCACCATCCCACACTTTCTTTAGAGCATCCTTCAGTGGACTAAAGACCACTACACCGTACCTCCTAAAGGACCAACCACCTCCCGGTAGTATCACCTGGGAACCCATCTTTTATGAATCTTTAGAGGCTATTTATTAAAAACATAGCATAAACTCAACTAATAAGCTATCTTAAAGCAACATAATAAACTAGTTTTATTTCGATATAATTCCTGGAATAAAGTAGTATGTAAAAATGGCTTCTTGTGAATGAGCCCTGGAATAAAAAGTAGACCTTCAAAAGAAATGGCTAAGTCCCAGTTCCTCTCTTTAATTGGCAATACAATATACACAAGACACACTGTAGTTATAGGTATTGACTTAAATATCTGAAGAGTCAGGACATCAGTCTACCACTAGTGTGTCTTTCCCGCCCCCACATGGCATGCTATGTGCCTAAGCCATGGCTAATTATTGTGCCTAAAGTATCTCATGTGTTTCAAAGGGAAAGAGCATGAAGAAAGGCAATGACATCAAAAGTAAGGTTTTATTTTCAAAAGAGGAGATGTAATTTGGTTTAAATTAACAAACAAAAAAATTTCTAATTAAAAAATAAAAGAATCAGATCAGATATGTATGGGCCTTTCCTCTATGACTCCTTCTTCACTTCCAATAGGAAAAGTAGCTCATGTATGAAAAGAGAGGGTGTTGCCCTTGCACTGCTGACCAGAGCATGCCCTACCTGAGTCTTCTACACTGATGCTGATGAGCACTGACACTGCTGCTGCCTACATAGCCGAGGACTTTAAGATCTTGACCTAATTGGTGGTGTTTAGTAACCTTTAAATCTCCTCCTTGTGGTCCTGCCTCCCCTTTTCAAATCCTCTGTTGCTGCTCCATACCACACAGGACCCTAAGGCTTCCTGGGCCATTCCTGAAAGATCTTTATTTAGGGTGTCTGAAAGAAGGGTCAGGCATTTTAGTAAATGCCTCAGGTAACACTTTTCACCAGGAAGTTCACCAGGGAAAACTTGTTCCATTGGTGATTTCATAGGTTTCAATATGCTATAGGACCATTCACTTCTCAGGAATATGGTGTCACCATTTGTCATTGTCCATAAACTGGATTTTGAGCCTTCTAGATTTTGCATTTACTATTCTCTGGTGTACAATTCATTCTTCATGTTTTTGATACTGTGATTAATACTTTCCTCCCTCACCTCCAGCACTACTGTAATTCCCCCCTCACCAAATGGCTACAGACGTTGACAATGTTTCTACTCCTATGCTTCTTTTTTTATATTCAGTGGTCAGAGTCATTTCTGCAAATATAGATCAGATTTTGTCAAATTCATATCACATATCTGATCAAAAATTTTAAGAGACAAGTTAGATAGTACTTAAACACATTCAGTGTTCTGGATTTGACTAACTTGCCAGATTTTTCCAAACCCTTTCTCTTACCAACTGATTTTCAAGTCCACAATTTTCCTTTGGGTGTTCCAAAACAACAGGATTTGCCTGCATCATGCTTTTTTGTCTAGACCCTTCATTTGCATCCATGGAACTACTGTGGATAACTAATTCCCATCTTAAATGTCACTTCCTGGGAGAAGCCTTCCTTTATGAAATTACAGTAAGTAGACTACTTACAAACTCATGAAGAGTAAAATTGTCTTCTAATATAAATATTAGTCACCTATTTCTTTAATTCATATCATTCATCACAATTTGTAAATACTTGCATGTATTTAAGCCTGAAGGAATTAACGTTCATTCATTGCTTTGGAAAAGTGGAGTTTTATGAATTCAAGCTGTATGGTATGTGCTACATAATATCTGTATAGTACAACATGCAATAAAGGACTTTGAGATGGTAGCAGAGTTTATGCCTAATGAATGAATTAACTACTAGATGGATAGATACATGATGATGGTAGTTGAAAAGATTATCATCTATAGATAGATAGATGACTAATAGATTGGTAGATAGGAAGAAACACACAAATAAGAAGCAAGAATTGCTATATTTTTGAGTGGGTCTTAAATTTGTGAAAAATGTAATCCCTTTCCAAAGTTCCCAGTACAAAATTCAGTTTGTAGAATTTCCTCAAAGACATGATATATAAATATTATATAAACTAATTCTTCAAAAATAGTTACCAAAACTCAGAGTAAATAGAAGTCAGATAGAAGGAAAATGAATCTAGGTAACTTCTTAGAAGAGCGATAGTCTGATTCCTGGCACCAAGCTGCAAGCTATCCTACGTTGTATCTTAACTTGTATCTTTATCTTGATTTGATAGCAGTTGGGTTAAAGCACAAAAATTAGTAGGTAGACAGCTGAAGCAATAGCAGAAAATTGGTGGACTTTTTATCAATGTTGTTTTCCTTCCCCGTTCTTTGGAGCTATACTGTGAAAGAAATTGTTCTATATTCACTCCACATGCCAGTAATTGAGAAAGAGGTTGCTTGGGGTATTTTGGAATAGCATTCCTATGTTCCTATAGCTCTCAATAGTCTGGGGCTGTGATCTCTATCTTCAGTCTCTTTCTGTTTCTGGACATATGCCACTGTTGGCTTTCTTAGTTCCGTAGGAATTTTCTTTTATGCAAATGAAATACTGGTCCACATGCCTAACCATTGTCTATTTCTTTAAATAATGCTGTATTATCTGTCAGGCATACAAAGACGTCTCCAATGTATCATCCATAGATCACCTTACCCATTGCTCAGTTAGACAGGCCACTGATCTCATCTCTTGCCTGCCCAGCAATGGCAAGACAAATTCTCTTCCCTCTGGGGAGAGCAGTCCGTATTCTGTGTTTAGAACAACAAAAATGATGGAGATTCAGATAGAAAAGTGGTGGCTGCTTTGTCTTTCACATAAATCACATCAAAAAAAAGATACAGGATGTCTAGGATGTTGGTAGATACCCAAAACTCTTCTCAGCTTAGTACCTCTGGTCACCATACAAGGGTTACCAGTGTCAAATTTGATCAATAAATTTCTCTAGTCTGAAAGACACTCAAAATGATGGCATTCCCCTTTGTGGGAGGATGAGAGAGGCAAATGGTAAGGCAGAGTAAGTCACCCAGGAAGAATTATTTCGTGCCCACAAACTCTCACTTTGTACAACTTAGACTTGATGTTCACAGTTGTGATATGAAAAGCAAAGTGACCTTGTCATAGTCAGAGAGACTATGGTTCTGTCAAGGCTGACCTCTAATAAAGCAAGCAGAGATGGTTCGTCAGGTCAGACTTCTGTCATTCACCTTAATGAAAGGCTGCACCTGGACCTGCACTTCATCACCTGTCAGGGCATCTTGAAGTCTTTTCCTTGGGATCACCATGGTAGAAAGACATTCTCTCATCTTGAAAGGGCTGGTGGGTGTACATAATGTGCCTGTCAGTGTACCTGGTTCTCTGAGGCTGCTACACATTTCCGGCATTTGTTCTGGGAGTTCTGGGGACTGAATGGCTAAAGAGCAATTCAAGTGACACTAGATACTGGTAGTTTTTGACATTCAATAGAGGATTACTATAGCTTTTTATTTGTTCTTATTGTTTCAGTTAGTTTCTTTTCATGGTTGGCTGGCTCGTTTTATTTGGTTGTGATTTTTTGAGGCAGGATTTCAAACTGTATACTGTTCTCAAACTTGCAATCATGTCTTATTCTCCTGAGTGCTGGCATATGCCACCACACCTAATTCCAATGGCTGTTACAATTTGCAAATTTGAAAACATCATGCATTTTACAAAGTATACATTTGAGAAGACTAAAACCTTGTTTAAAAAGCTAGATAATATTCAGTGAGCTTTACCTTACTAGCTAGATTACATCCAATACTTATTCATAGACCTGAAAGTCACAAAGAATGGAAAACATTTTTATAAGTTTATATATGATATTTAATATATGTAATATATTTAAATGCATTTGTTGCTTTTTATAATAAATACAAAACTTATTCATTGTTACCTTTATTTATATCAGCAGTTCTTAACCTGTGGGTCACAACCCCAACAGGGGCCACATATCAACTATCTTGCATATCAGATATTTATATTATGAATTTAAACAGTTGCAAAAGTAACAACAAAATAATTTTATGATTGGGGTCACCACAACATGAGGAACTATATTAAATGGGGCATTATTAGGAAAGTTGAGAACCAGTGATTTAGACTAACAATTTTTAGAAAATCAAAACAGACTTCTAAGAAAATATTTTCCACTTTGAATGTTTATTCCCATTTATGGTAAAAAAAAAAAAAAGTAGTCAGCCACATCCTTATAAACAAAAATGAATAAATAAATCACAACACAATAAGAGTGTGTGATAAAATATAGCCATCAAAACTTTTCTGTACTGTGTAATAATCCAGAAAATGCTTACTGTAGTTATGTTCGCAACACCAGACTAGGTCCTGCATTCTCAATGATGACAAATGAAGATACAGTCTGTGACTTTGGAAATTAAAAATATACAATAGACAATGCTTAGAAAAATACTGTATAATTTTAGATTATACACCATAAGACAAAGAAAGCAGAGCCCAAAAGTACTATTTTTTTCCCTGAAAGTGCAAACTTCCATTCTATCTGAGTCAGCACAGGGAAGAAGTACTCTACACATGTACACCCTCCCACACACACAAAGAGAGACAGACAGAGAAACAGACAGACAGACAGACAGATAGACAGACAGATAGACATGTATTATATGAATAAATCTCTATATATGACTTATTCATCTGCAATATCACTTCAGAACTCACTGCTTTCAATTGCTTGAGAGAATCTCCCATTCCCTTGCATATAATTCAGATTGTGCAAGCTCGTATTTAGAGCCAAAACCAATTAGAAGTATAACTAATTTTCAGATAATTTTTCTTTTGGCAACACAAAACAACAGGTGACTACGTTGCTTATTGTCTTTGAAGACAGAAATGTAAGAAACTTGAATTGTCTTATTTTTGCTATATTTGCTAAAAAGCATTGAAGTTTTAACATGTTGAGAGAAAATCAAATTAAAAAACAATTTCCCACAAAATGTTGCAAGCCCACACTTCTTGTTTGTCGCTCTTACTGAGAATGCTGAGCTATGTTAAATAGCACCTGCCAAGGTAGTGAAAAAAATCTAAAGTCCAGTGTGATTCAAAACAAGACAAGGTCTGCCCCACCCCCTCTCCGTTTGCAGCCTCCTGCCTGCACAGCCTCTCTGAGGGAAGCTTCATAGGGATACCATGGTCTACCACACAGGTTGGCTCTTTCCCTTTATAGAAAAAAAAATGCTTTTGAATGTGAAAGAAAATGGTCAGATATTTCATGATCATAACCGAAGCTACGAGGCACATTCAATCAATACTTTTAATCAATAACTTTTCATGGTGGATATACTCTCTCTTAGTCCATAAAATATTTGGCCACCAGCTGATGTGACTTCAGGGTATGCTGATATCCACTTAACCGCCACATGGATTTTACTGAGACTCTTTAAAGTATTTTGTTAACTACACCTTCTCACTTACTGTAGCCTCTTTTTATTCCCTTAGTAAATCCAAGGTGACTTCAAATGAATAAAAATAATGTAAATTAAAGACTTTGGATGTTTAGTACAACCTAAGGGAGACTATATTCATTGTGTGTCATAACACAGTCTATAATGAAGACAAGGCTTTCTCCCTAATGCTCATTTTGTGTGTTAAACGCATTAATCATTGTGGGCACAGGCGTTTGCCTTCATTATTACTGCGTGGCGAGAAAGGTCTAAGGTTCTATTTTGTGTGCAATCAATGAGAACAGCAGCCTACATTTAGAAAGTGATATGTAGTCAGGCATTTCCAAAGCTCTCTGCGTGTGATTTCAGTTATTCTTGCCTGCTTGCTTATTAAAAGCATCTTCTACCTGACAATTTAAACAAGGTCACAATTTTATGAACTGTACTGGTCTGCCCTATTAGAATTTAAAACACTGGGGCTAGCTGTGCATGGAGGCATGAGGGTAGGGACTGAGAAAGTGTGTTTATGCTACGTATAGTTGAAAGTTGCATGTTGCATCTCTTTGCCCTTTGGTGTTACTAGGATATTCATTTCCCCTCGGCAGAGATGATTGTACAAAGACTGCCTTAGTTATTTACTCTGAGGACATGGTAATTTAAACAACCTTTAGGACATATTGAGCTCAATCTGAAACTTAATTATGTAGTCTTAGGACTGTTGTACTTAATCTAGTACCATTTTCCTCGTATTTAAGGTAGGAGTTCAGGATCCACTGCCTAGTCATGCTATGAAATGCATAAGCTGATGCATAGAAACCATTGATGTTTAACAGAGGGTGGCTGCCAGGCAGTAGGGCTCATAAGAGAAAAGAAAGTCCAGATATAAGTGAGTATACACCATTTGACTCTTTCTGCTTCCAGGTTAACTCACTCTTTATGATCATTTATAGTTCAATCCATTTGTCTACAAATTTCGGGAAATCCTTGTTTTTAGTAGCTGAGTAGTATTCCATAGTGTAAATGTACCACAGTTTCTTTATCCATTCTTCTACTGAGGGATACTTAGGCTATTTCCATGTTCTGGCTGTTATGAATAAGGCTGCTATGAACATGGTTGAGCAAATTTTCTTCTTGTGTGCTGGAGCATCTTCTGGTTATAGTCCAAGGAGTGGAATAGCTGAGTCTTGAGGAAGCCAATGGGCATGTCCCATGAAAGTCTTCACTTACCAGGAAAGTCGGACAGAAGGGAAGACTTCATATTGGGACTCTACTTGAGAGAAGCAAGGGAGAATGGGAAAATATAAGGATCCAGAGGGTCCTAGAAACCTATAAGAAGAACATTATGATGGACGAATCTGGGCCCAGGGGCCCTGCTCAAACTATGGCACAAGCCAAGGACAATACGTGCAGTAAACTTTGAACCCCTACCCAGATCTAGCCAATGGACAGAACATTCTCCACAGTTGAGTGGAGAGTGGGGACTGACTTTCACACGAACTCTGGTGCCCCATATTTGACCACATCCCCTGGATGGGGAGGCCTGGTGGCACTCAGAGGAAGGATAGCAGACTACCAAGAAGAGACTTGATACCCTATGAGCATATACAGGGGGAGGAGGTCCCCCTCAGTCACAGTCATAGGAGAGAGGAGTAAAGGGAAAATGGGAGGGAGGGAGGAATGGGAGGATACAAGGGATGGGATAACAATTGAGATGTAATATGTATAAATTAATAAAATATATTTTTTTAAAAAGAGAAAAATGAAAATAATGGCAGGCAGCACCTTTGCATGCTTGCCAAATACTCCACCGCTGAGCTATATCCCAAGCCTAATTTTATTTTTTATGTTAGGAAATAGTTTCACTAAGTTTCTCATGCTGGCCTTGAACTGGTTCTGTAGTCCAGATAAGTCCTGAACCCGTGACCCTTCTTCCTTAACTTCCATCAACCAGCCTCACAGGCCTATGCCACTGGGCTGGACTAGGATTGCATTCTAATCTGTTTTATGCCATAAGTATTTTGAAAATTACAGTTTAAAAGCAAAACTAAATGAATAAACTTGGTCATCACCACATACACTTCCTACAGAGACAATAAAAATGAAGAACATGACCTCTGGTAAGATATTATATGAGACTAGATACCAATCCTTAACTAGTTGCTACTGTGTTGATCATCTGGCCATTCACTCTGGAAAAATATCCATCAATAGTTTTTATTTAAAAGAAGAACTAGTTGTTTCTGTTCATGATTTCAGGGGCTTTGGTGCCAGTTCAACTGGTTACTTTATTTACAGTCTCAGCCATAGCTTCAGGAACATGGAACGGGGATACTGACCTCAGAGTATCTGGGAAGAAAAGAAAGAGATAACAAAAGATGGAATAAAGGCTTGATGGTATGCCCCAATGAACTTCTTCCTCCAACTAGGATCCACCTCGTAAAAATTGAACTACCTCTTCACAGTGCCACAGGCTCCTAACAAGTCTTTAACACAGAGCCAGTGAGGACATGTAAGGCCTGTGTTATATTACTAAACCAACAGAGCATATCAGTCTTGCACAATCATGCTCAATATGACTCCCTCGATGTCCAGAGATGGGGGACCCAACATAGAAAGAACAAATTTATCTGGTATATCTTCTAAAAGTGCACATACATTGTTCTTCAAATAGGAAAAAATATTAAAAATGAAAGTAACTTATCTTCAGAATAAAGATAAAACAAAAGGGAAAAATACTGAATTCTAGCCATATAAGCTTTTTTTCAAGCACAGAATTAAGGATTCGCCACCAGTTGAAAAGTGGCCACAGGGTTGTAACTACCAACTTCACAACAACTAGCCATGTTTGCTGCATTTGATTTTACACATGTATCATCTCATCACTGCCCTTGACCATACCTGTTAGAGATTTCTATTATGCCCACGTTACAGGTAAGCATTCAAATAGCAGGACAAGACTGTGTGAATTGAGGTTTAAAACCAGGTTTTGTTCCACAGATCTTCACTTTTCTGTGGGACCCTTCAGCTCTCTAAGGAGTGTTTGGTCTGAGAAATTCTCTAAATCCAAGATTGGGAGCATCTTCATCAAGGTTTCTTGGCTGCCAGGAAGCACCATGATGAAAGTCATTTGGGGAAAATGGGGTTTATTTTGCTTACACTCCTACATATCTGTTCATCACTGAAGGAAGTCAGAGCAGGAATTCAAACAGGGCAGATTCTTGAAAGCCAGTGCTGGCTTCAAAGCACTGCATCCTGAAATAAAGAGTGGAGATGCTAGAGACGACTTCCACATGTAACTCTACCTTCTAGAACAGGGAGTGCCATTGAGTTGATGCTAACCACTAAGTGCAGATGCTTAACCAATATGTTTGTGTTAGAAATCAAAGCCCTTAAGGTGTGTATCAATTCATTTAATCCTTGCAAGAGTCCTGTATGGAGACACTTTTACCCCCATTTTCAGATGAGAAAATTTATGAATAAGTGATTGAAAGAAAGAAGGCATAAGAGGAAAGGAGAGGGCATTTTCACAACATAAGGGCTAGCCTTTTTGAGCATATTCCATCAAGGATACAGCTCAGCTGAGAGCAAACGTACCCTGCAAACTAGGTCCCATGGCTGCAATGTTCCCTGGCACATGGACAATGAACAAGTTTTGAATGATTCCAAGTTTACGATCCCATTTGCCTCATTAGTCATTGTTCTGTGTCATTTGGTGTCGCCAAAATGCAATGGATTTTCTGGGCACCTTGGCACAGCTACAGCTGGGGTTGTTGAGGTTGTGTATATGGCACAGTGGACAATCACAAAAATAATCATCCTGTAAGTCAAAGGTCAAAGACTCTAGTGGAATGCTATCTATCTATCTTTCTATCTTTCTATCTATCTATCTATCTATCTATCTACCTACCTACCTACCTACCTATCTATCTATCTGTCTATTGGCAGTTATGGAGACAGAAGAAACATCATTTTAGAAATGATAGGCAAGCACCATGACCAAAAAGAACGGATAGCAGGGAAGTAGAATCCAGTCAAGGTGAATCTTGGGTCCCCTCAAGTCAGGAAGGACTTTGAAAGAGCAGGGAATGTCTGCAAGGCTGTGACTGAGTCCACTGCACTGGCGGTGGCTTGTTACTCACTGAGGGGCTGTTCAGGGTGAGAGCTGCCATCTGTAAAAGTCTGGAAGGCTTATAAGTACAAGCTGGAGCTCAGCTACACATTTCACAATTCACCTCCTGCAAAGCTATGCATAAACTCAAGACATATTCATTTAAACATGAGCTAGACAGGATGTTTTAAATTCTTCTAGTTGTAGGATTCTTCCTGAAGCTAATGTCAGGCTGGATTTTATCTCCATATTCTTCACTTGATTGTTATTCCTGTACTGCATGGTGTCATTTGCAATGGTGGCTCTACTGTCTCTGCTTTCCCAAACCTTACAGCCTCCAATTCTTATCTTTGAATTTTTGGGACAGGACAGGTTCATGTTGCATCATTTCCAGCTCTTGGAGATAAAACATGTTTTGAGGATATAAAGTTTCCAACCTTAATGGCAAAATAATTCTCTTCCCCACAATAACATATAAGTCAATACCTTTTAGTCAAAGTCATTAAAATTTCTTCAGTAAAACAGGATGAAATAAACAGCACAGTGGTAATCCCAATGTTTGGGAGGCAGAAGAAGAGAGATCAGGAGCTCAAGGCCAGCCTAGGCTACATAAAACCCAGTCTCAAGATTTCTTTTTTAAAGGAATAAATGAAAGCTCTGGTATCCTGAATCATCACTTGCTACCAAAGGAGTTGTTAAAGAATTTAACTTCTAGTTTCCAGAGCTTTGTAAGTCCATAATTTCAGGTAAATAACTTCAGATACCAAAATGTCATTGATATATTTTAAAGGGGGAAATAAATGAAGGAAACTTGAGACTTTTCTATACAGAAAGCAATACATTGCTGAGGAAGAATTGTGCTATGTGGATGAAAGAGAAGGAATATAGTACTCACTAAAGATTAAAAAAGAAAAGAGAAATGAGTCTAAACATCTTGGACAGATTTCTTTCTACAAATAAACCCCCTATCCTACCACTTATAGGACTAGTGCTCTGTAAAATCTACCCTAATATGATACTAACAACACTTATCTGTGTCATAAGGTTAGAAACTTCCCTAAGCTCCACTCGGGCTATCTTTTATTTTTAATTTTATTTATTCATTTTATATCCTGCTCTATCCACCTACTTCCTCTCCTCTTGATTCTACCTTCTCTCCCTCTTCTCCAATTCTCCCTTCCCCTACTTCTCAGAAAAGGGGAACACCCACTCCAACCAACCCACCCCAGCACATCAAGTCGAGTGAGGACTGAGTGCATCCTCTTCCACTGAGGCAAGGAAAGGAAAGGTTACCCTGTCAGAAGGTCATGATTAGAAATCTACAACAGAGTCCATGCCAAAAACATCTCGTGGTTCCCCTTACTAAGGGATCTACATGAAGACTAAGCTGCCCATTGGCTACATGTGTGTACAGGGCCTAGGTCCAGTCAATGCATGCTTGCTGGTTGGTGCTTCTGTCTTTGTAATCCCTCCAGTCCCAGGTCATTTGACACTGTTCGTCTTCATGTGGAGTTCTTGTCCTGTCCAGGTCCTTCTATCCCTTCCACACCCTCTTCCACAAGGCTCCCCATACTCCACCTAGAATTTTGTTATGAGTCTCAGCTTCTGTTTTGATCCACTGCTGGGTGTACTCTCTCAGAGGACAGCTATGTGAGGCACTCATCTTCAAGCATAGCATAGTAGAGTATCATTAATAGTGGCAGGGGTTGGCTCTCTCCCATAAGGTGGGTCTCAGGTTGGACCAGGCATTGGTTGGACATTCCCTCAATCTCTGCTCTATCTTTATGCTGCACAGGTTATAGACAGGTAAGTTTTGGGTCAAAGTTTTTGTGAGGAACGTTTGTGTTCCTCTCCCTCCACTAGAAGTCCTGGCTGGCTGGGAGGTGGCCCCTTCAGTCTCCATGACCCTGGCTAATAGAATTCTTAGCTAGAGTTACCCCCATATCCTCCCAGGAGCCTACTCTATTGTAGGTCTCCACCTTGTCTCAGGGACACCCCTGTTCTTGCTTTCTCTTCCCTCTCTAAGCCCCTCTGGTCTCCCACTCCTGTTCTCCCCACATCTGATCCCCATTCTCATTTCTCTCCCCACTCCCTCTCCTACTATGATCCCCCTCTTCCACTTCTACTGTCTATTCTACTTCCCCTTCGGAATGAGAAATAAGTGTCCTCACTTGGGCCTTTCCTGTTACTTATTTCTTTTGGTCAGTGGATTATCCTGTGCTATATGGTTACTGTCCACTTATAAGTGAGTACATACCATGTGTATCTTTCTGGTCTTGGGTACCTCACTCTGGAAGATATTTTCTAGTTCCATCCATTTGCCTGTAAATTTCATGATTTCCTTGTCTTTAAGGGCTGAGCAGTACAACATTTTCTTTATCCATACTTCAGTTGAAGAACATCTAGGTTGTTTCCCATTTCTGGGAGTTATGAATAAACCTTCTATGAACATAGTTGAACAAATCCTTACTGTATGATAGAGCATCTTTTTGGTATATGCCCAGGAGTGATGTGGCTGGGTCTTGAGGTAGAGCTACTCTCAATTTTCGGAGAAAGCTCCAGATTGATTTCCAAAGTGGCTTTACAAGTGAATACTCACAACAGCAATGGAGGATGGTTCTCCTTTCTCCGCATCCTTGCCAGCATGTACTGTCACATGACTTTTTGATCTTAGTTATTTAAATACGTGTAAGATGGAATCTCAGTCATTTTTATCATGACTAAGGGTGTTGAGCATTTTTTAAAGTGCGTCTCAGGCATTCAAGAATCCTCTATTGAGAATTCTATCTTTAGCTCTGTGCACAATTTTTAATTGGATTATTTGGTTTGTAGGTATTTAATTTCTTTATATATTTTAGATATTAGCCCTTTGTCAGATGTACACTTGGTAAAGATATTTTTCCAATCTGCAGACTGCCATTTTGTTCTATTAACTATATGCTTTGCCTTGCAAAAACTTTTAAATTTCATGAGGTTCCATTTGTTAATTGTTAGTGCCTGAGCTATTGGTGTTCTGCTCAGGAAGTTGTCTCCTGTGCCAATGAGTTCAAGGCTGATCCCCACTTTCAATTCTAATAGGTTTTGGTGGGGTTTTTTGTCTTGTTTTATGTTGAGGTCTTTGATTCACTTGGAGTAGAGTTTTGTGCAGGGTGATAAATATGGTTCTATTTGCATTTTTCTACATGTAGACACCAGTTATACTAACAGCATTTGTTGAAGATGCTATCTTTTTTCCATTATATGGTTTTGGCTTTTTTGTCAAAAATCAAGTAAGTGTCCATAGGTATGTGTGATATTTATAAGTCATACACTAGACCTCCAAAAGTTGATCTCTTATAGTTTACTCAATGTACCTCTGTCTTTCCTAGTCTCTTCTTCCTGCACTACAACCAAATCCAGATTGTCACTCATTCTAGTCCTCATAAAACCTGAATGTTGTTTCCACAGACAGGTTTTAACTGCAGATTAAAAAAAGAAGAAGCTTAAAACCCTCATTTAGGGCCATGCCTCTCATTAAGCTTTCTGCGAGGGTTCATGGACCAATGCCTACTTACCTGGCTGGCTAAGATTAAAATGAGTAATAGATCCTTTGTGCCTTCAGGACGGCTCCTAATGCATTTTTCATTAAGTTGAACTCCCACTCGGGGCCTCTTCCTAAGGTTCAGACAGAGGTAAGAGAGCTGTGAGCTGGCTTGTTTACTAGCATTTAAACAGGGCTGCTCTTTTCTCACAAACCATAACAATTCGGCACTTCACATGATTTCTGGGAAGGTGGAAACACTGTGTTTATTTGGCCATCTGTTAAGAGAGCACTGATTCATTAGGACAGGTTTTCAAGTGGTTCATATTTCAGAACTTTAGTGTTTTATGGAAAAGTCGGATAGCATACTTTCTACAAAAATACACAAATATATGCAAATATACATACATACACATTAAACATTCACACATGTAGACATAGTCATACATGGTTCACATATACCATGTTCATATGCTATCATAGCATGGATATGATGTGTACGTAGATGTACACAAATTACACTTTTCACTTAGAGGCACAGATATTACACACAAGACACACAACACTGTGCTCAGATATACATATCTATATCTAACATGTGCATGCGCACACACACCCCTGTAATGAGAATGCAAATAAACACCATGAACTGTAAGGGTTGCAGATGCTCCCACGGAGCCTTGAGGACATGCTTCCTTGCCAAGATTTTACACAGTGATAATATCTCAGCACTCAAAAGTCTAGCCCACAGGGCTGTGAGTGAATTCCCAACACCACCTAAGACCTTATGCATAGTGATGTATACTGTAAACCCAACATTGGACAGTTAGAAACAAGAACATCAAGAGTTCAAACCCAGCCTCAATTATTTGAGAACACATCTCTAAAAAGCAAAAAAGGTATAGTAAATACATACAGATTTTGTGCTAGAATATTTATAATTGAGTCTTCCTGAAAATGAGATCCTTAATACATCATATACCACGCATATCAAACTCTTTGAAGGCCAGATGCTCTGATCATAGCAATAACTGCTTTGCTAGGATCATGAAGGAATGCCTCACATTTTCATTCAAGTCTTCTATGAGAGTCTTAAGAGCACACAACATTGCTCGGATCATCAAACTCCTTACTGGGGAGAGCAGTAATTGGTAAAGGCTGGACTTGAGTATTTTGCTGAGTGGCAAAGGTTGCATCTCAGTAATCAACTTGCCCATCTATACAGGATGGGCAAGACACTGTGGTACCACGGGCTGTGATCTTACCTTCACGGTGAGATCACCCTTCAAGGGATGTTTTCTTCGTACCACCCAGAGGAGGATAGAAAGATCACTTTCATTTCCAGTTGTCCTAGAAAGCTTGATGTACACAGAGATGCTGGGAGGAAGCAGGAGCCTTTCACTGGAGTCCTCAGAGAAGGAACAGTCCAACCTAGCCTTGATTTCAAAGGAAATGAAGGAATGGCCAGAAGAACATTGGGACAATGATTCCTGCACTTTCTGTGTATAAACAGACTGGCCAAGACAGAGACCAGGCTCAAAGGCTGTAAGTACAGCTATAAGCACAGCTAGGCACAGGGGCACAGAGCAGTGATAGTAGCAAAGGGAAGGGAAGAGTTGCTTTAATTTTTTAATTTTTTTCAAAGAAGGAAATGGATGACACTGTCCTCAAGTTTCTCCTTGGGGTGCCCCCATTCCCGCCCCACAAACATCTTTTTTCTCACCATTTAAAGCAAGGCAGTATTGTGTAGATGACAACCTTTATAGAGGTCATGATGAGGATTTTGCCAGCAAATGGAAATGTCACATTTAGCCAGATCCTGGGCGGGGGGGGGGGGGGGGGGGGGGGGGGGCGGGAATTAATTGTCGCCTCTGACGGGAGAACATCAGGTAGGGAATGCCAGTTCTTACAGAGATAAGCTACAAGCCTTCGCTCTCTCAGATCTGCCCGGATCACTCTGATGCACCTGCTCCTGACTGCAACAGAATGACTATGTAATTAAATGGGGAGTAAGTGGAGAGAGGATGGGGGTGCCCTGTGTGGGAAGGAAGTCAGGGCCGTGTCTTCACGAGATCACACTAGTCAAATGTCACTCACTTCCCCGCAAGGATCATGAGGAAATCCTGGCAATCTACTGTGGCCGTGATCCCAGGGTACACGCTAGTGTCTCCTCCCACTTTCTGGCCTAGAGTCCTTCGTGCCACCTGGATGTCGGGCAGTTGTTCCCATTGTCTGTTCCACCCAGGCAGTTCAAACATCCCCGTGCTCCCCCAGGCTTTTGCTTCTCTCAGTTTAAAATAGGTACAGTGCTGAGCTGCAGGTGTTTGCTCCCAGAACTCTGGGAAATCTATAAATATATCTTGACTTTGAAGGGAAAAGTTGCCTCGGAATGTTTACCTAACCTGTAAAATAGGGAATGAAGCACTAAAGTAACCCGAGGTGGGAAGCTTTCATCTTGGGCCCTCCTTTTCCCTTGTCTTCTTTCTTTTTTATTTATTCTTCTCTCGTATATTACATAAAACTCCCTCCACTCCTCCCAGTCCCCTTCCTACCTCCTCTCACCACCGAATCCATTCTGCCTCCATTTCTCTTCAGAAATGGGTAGGGCTCCAGGAGATGTCTATCGAACGTGGCATATTCTTACTCTAATCTATCCATTGTCACTCTTCCTGCTCGCCCTTCCTTCTTTGCTCCCTTCCCCCTTCCCTTCTCTCCCTCTTTCCTATATTTCCTTCTGTATCTGTAGACCTACTGGAAAACATGCCGTGGGTCAGGATTTCTCCCTCGGCTATGTTGAAGTCAGCTTCAGCCCTCTTGGAATACCAATGAAAATTACACTCTCACCCTTTGTGTTGGGGAAAAAAAAAAAACCAAAATACTGCAGACTGGGATAGTGAAGTATTCATTTTGTCTTCTCCATGCTATCTCCTAGAAGGAAATATGTTTCCACTAACCATTCACGAAGCCTGTATACTGATATATGAGTTTTATAATCCTTTATGATTGAAACTATGGAGCGCGAACCACTGGCCACGTGGATTATTTTAGCAGTGTCGTTGTGGTGAGGGTTAGTTGAGGTGACTGGAAGGAGAAGGCTATGACCAGTTTATAGTTTAGAGAAACACTGAGCTTAAGAAAGCAAGGTATAAAACACCCCAGTGAAGGACAAAGGATATATCTCAGTGAGTAAAAGCAGAGAGCCTTGAGTTCCTTTAAATCTAAAGACATGCTGACAAATGAAGTAAATAGTAGGTAAAAATTTCAGTGTATTTTGGTAATGTTTAATTGCAGAATCCTGTTTTGTGAAATACTTGTTTAGGACATTTTCTCACTTTGTGTTACATATTTGAAAAAAAAAAGATGATGAGGTGATAGAGAAGGAGAAAGAAAGAGAAGTGGATAAATGGATAACAGATAGACAGAGGGTAGATGATACACAGATGTGTGAACATGAAGAGAGATGCTGAGAAAGAAACTTAGCAATGGATTTATCCAACATTACTTACATATTACTAGAGACCCTCCAGGTAGTTGTGTTGTCATGTTACATCCATTTACTGTTTTTAACTTCTCAGGCAGATAAACTCACAAAAAATACCAAAAGGAAAATTATAGAACAATCTCTTTGACAGTCATAGACATAAAATTCTCAGTAAAATGTTTACAAGCTAAACTCAAGAACACATTCAGATCATCAACCGAAATTGAACCAGCTAATCCTGGAAGTGTAGGGATGATTCCACCTACATAAATTAATACATGCAATCCCCCACATGAGTAGGCTGTTGGACAGAAACCATGTGATCATTTCAGTAGATGCAGAAAAGGCCCTTGGCAATCCCTTCATGAGACTAGACTATTTCATAATAATGAAGGCAAAATATTACATGCCTAGAGCTAATATCATGCTACACAGGAAGAACTCATAGCATTTCCACTAAAATCAGGAACAAGACAAGAATATCCACTCCTTTTCAATATGGCACTTGAAGTCTTAGCTAGAGCAATAAAACAAGGAGATAAAGGGGTGCAAAAGGGAAAGAAAGAAGTCAAAGTATCTTTATTTGAAGATGACATATTCTATAGAAAAGACTCTAAACACTATACCAGAAAACATTTTTTTAAAAACAATAGCATTCTTATGTTACAATGAGAAACATACTAACAAGAAAAATCAGAGAAACAATTCCATTCATAATAGACCTCCAAGATCAAATAAAATATTTGGAATAAAATTAACCAAGTACAATACCTAAATACAAAACATAACCTGTACAATAAGAACTTTAAAACACTGAAGAAAGAAATTGAAAAACTAAACAAACAACAGAAAGACGTCCAATTCTCATGGATTGTCCAAGTGGGCAAACTACCAAAAGCAGTCTACAGATGTGATGTAAGCTCATCAAAATTCCAACATGATCCTTTACAAAAATTGAAAAGGCAATTTTAAATTTATATGGAAGTATAAAAGACCCACATAGACAAAATACTACTGAACATAAAAACGCTGCTGGGGGTTATCAACATTCCTGAATTCAACTTGCACCATAGAGTCATAGTAATAAAAACTATGTAGACTGCTATCAAAGCAAAGATGTAAAAATGAGAATTGTGGAGCTTGGTGTAAGCCCAAGCTCCCATAACCCTACCCCTGATTTTTGACAAAGAGGCCAAAACTCGTGTTGGTGAAAAGGCAGCATTTTCAACAAATGGTACTGGGGAAGAAATGGGGATCTACGTGTTGAAGAATGAAACTTGAACTTTATCTTTCACTTTGCACAAAAATCAACCAAATCAATTAAATACCTCAATACTAGACCAGCCAGCTGTGAATTTTATAGAGGAAAGAACAGGAAGTCCCCTGCAGGATGGAAACTCCAGTAAGGACTTCCTAAGTAGAACACAGATCATACAGAAGATAGGATCAAGAGCCAACAAGTGGGACCCCATGAAATAAAACATTCTCCATATTGCAAGCTGTTACTCGACATAAAAGGCAGCCTTTAGGATGGCAAAAGACATCCTTGCTAGATACGCCTCTGAGAGAATATTAGTATCTAGAATATTCAAGAAGAGTGAAAGAATTAAATGGGGCATAGCACTGAGTGGAGAGTTCTCAAAAGAAAAAAATTTAAGTGCAAATGAATGAGAAATCTTTTCAAAAGTTTTCAACACCCCTAGGAGTCATGAAAATGCAAATGAAAACTACTTTGAGATTTCATCTGCCTCCAGTCAGAACAGCTAAAATCAAGTTTTCCTCCCCACTTTGCTACCCTCCCCCTGTAACCCACTGAGTTTGCTGCCTTTATGCATATGGGTGCAGGGTAATCCACACTGGCAATTTACTAGGGACCAAACCCCTAAGGAAAACTGACTCTTCCCTAGGTAGCAGCTGTCAATACCTTCTCATGTAGGGGCGGGGCTTCATGAGTCCTTCCTCCAGCCATGATGGAACGTTGACAGGCCTTGCCATCCTTACTGCTTAGCACACATATTGTACTCTGCAGAAATAGACACCTGCTAGCTATAGGTAAGATATAGATTATATAAAACAGATATAGATTCATTTATAGATTATATAAAAACAGAATAAACTGAAGGTAGCACTGTTATAGTTCCCTCTTAATGCCTGTGATTTTGCTGCTATAGAATTTAGGTTCCTAAAAAGCTGAACTGGATTCATAGTTGCTCCCACATTTTCTCATGATTTCCATTGCATTGATAAAACTTGAAATTATTTATTTGAATGTATCTCTAATCAAGGACTCCTTGACCTAACCCTTGTCATATCAAGAGAAACAGCTTCCAGATGATTTTGGTTGGGCTGTAACTTCAGTGCTTGGGAACTTAATACAGAAAAATTGTAAATTTGAGGCCAGTCTTCCGTCTCAAGGCAGAGAACTTGCTGAAGCCTGACACCAAGAGATCCACTCCAGTCTATGCAGGAAGCACACTTAGTATTTAGCTTTCAGAACCAGGTAACATGTTACCAAAATATCACCAATTAAAGCCAGGAAGACCCAGAATCCAGCACAGCCTCCTTATGAGCAACTTAAGAATCTTTATATTAAAAAATAATTTAATGGGAAAGAAAGGAGAAGTTGGAGGTCCATGCCTCCTGTTCCTAAAGAAACAGACTGTAGTGTTCTGTGTGAGCCCCGTGTGAAGAGAGGGAAGACCGAGCCATACAGGAAGCCGGGTAGAGTCTGTTCAACTGGAACAAGTTCACAGTGATGGAACCTGTCTGAAAACACAATAGGCTAGTTCAAAAGAAAGTTGGCTTTTTATATATAAAAATGAAAAAAAAAAAAAAAAAAAAGAAGCTGCCTAGCTTCTTCTCTACTCATTTCTGAGTCATTTTGATGAATAAAGAGGAAGCTGGAATGATATGTAAAGCAGGGGAAATAGTTTAAGACCAAATTCTGAATCATATCCTTTATGGGGAATCATGAATATGCAGTGTTCATGGGACTAGTCTCCAAATGCTTTCCAGATAGTAAAAAGAAAATCGAAGGACATAAAGATTTTTATACATCTTAATACACCTTACTTCTGCAGGGAAAAAAGAAACCTGAGCTCTCCAAATAACACTAGTGAGTTGTTAGTTCTAAATTTGAAACTTCTGCAAACATAGCAAATGTCTGCCATCAAGAAATTGAAGGTTAGTTTTAATCTCAGTCTGTTTAAATACCAAGGTTTTAAAATTCAAAGTGATCGAATGTTGTGGGCTTTATTTTGTTTGAACTTCCTGTTTGATTTTTTTGTTTTTAATCTGGTGTGTTTTAAGAGACTAATTGCAAATGGCTAATTATCAAAGTGAGGCAAGAATTTGCAATAGAGGACCACCCCTGTGATTAAACAGCCTCTGCTCCTTGGTGTTCTCAGCTAAGACTCAGTCATGAACTCAAGACAAAGGCCCACACTGGAGCTCATGGAAGCTTATGTATGTTTACCACAAATAGCATGTTTCCTAGGTCATAGAGAGGACTGTTCACTGAGACTTCCTTCTTTGAGCCTGAACCCAGCTACCTGCCAGCTACTCGCTCATTACTTAGTTTTACTTACAGGTGTTTGTGGAGGAGGCTGAGTTTGCAGCAGGTGCTGCTGGCTCCATAGGAAACCCCCCAGAACCAACATTTTCTGCTTGTGGGATCCATTGGCAAAATGTACTGAAGCTCTCCCTGTGAGTTTGGCGGTGGTGGAGTTTGTTTTGACAACAGTGGGGACTCATCCGGTCTACGTTCCCAGTGGGTAGTGTAGTCAGTCATGGGAGCAGCTTTCAGCCAATATAGAAGCTGGTGTGCAAATGTTCCAGGTGATGTTCTTTGTGTGGGGTAATTCAGGATGATTTCTACTCTGTCTCCCAGAGGTCTCTAATGGAATTCAGTTCCACTCGCTGAAAGCAGTAGCTCATTAGCAACCATAATTGGTTTCCTTCCCTTCCTGGTCTCTTTCCACACCCTCCCGTTGGTCTTTCCTGGGATCATAGCCCAAATCTGCATGTTCTCACATTCTAGTATCTGATTTCTACTTAGGAAAAAACAACCTGAGGTTATGCTGTTCTCATTCTTGAATACTAATAGGGATTTGTTTTAATATTTTATATTTCCTTGGTTTTTATCATTGAAAATTTTTCTATTAGGGTGCAAAAGGTAATATGCAGATATGAACATGCATGAACTACTATATTCAACTACAAAACTGAATTTCACCAACATAATGATGATCAAAATAAGGTGAAGGAAGGTAATTTATGCAGGATGGTGGATGAATAGACACTGTGGGGATGTACAGGGGTGTGTGTGTGTGTGTGTGTGTGTGTGTGTGTGTGTAGACCAGAAGTTAATCTCCAGTCTTTTTTCTCAGTATCCATCTTGTTTTGAGGGGATAGAATTTCTCACTGACCTGGGGCTTTGGAGTAGGCTGGCTAACCAATATCTCAGACACCCACTTGTCTCCTCTTCCTCTCCAGAGCTGGAATTTAAAACACATCCCATTGGCACTGGGCTCCACAGCTCCGCATTTTGATTAGTTGTGGTTTTCTGTAGTGTTCTCTGTCTGTTGTAGAGAAGTCTCCTTGATGAGGGGTGAAGATTGCCTTTCTCTGTAATTATAAGGACAGGCATTTAGGGTGTAGTTAGGGATTACTCTGGCTTAGTAAAGTGGTGCTTGCAGGTCCTCCTCTAGGATTCCAAGACTTCACTAGCTCTGAGTAGCAGGTTATGCTTTCAGGACCTGACATAGTTTCCCATTTGCCAAGCCAGTCTTAAGTCCAATTAGAGAGCAGTTGGTTACCACAAAGAACTACAGGCTACTGGGGAATGCTCAGGGTGGGATAAAACAGTCTTTCCCAGGAAAGAGCACATTAGTGGTTACCCAAGACCAAATGGTCAGCCATGAAAACAGACACACAAGTAACACTACACAGACCGAGCAGGTTATACCTGGAAATACATATGTATATGCACATACATATATGCAGGTAATGACAGTTCATGAAGGAATAGGCCATGAATTTGAAAAAGATGAAGGAAATGCATATGTGAGTTTGGAGGGAGGAAAGATAGGGGAAAATAATATAATTATATAATAATCTCAAAAAGGAAAGAAAAACTAAGTATCACACCTAGTTTTTGTTTTTTGTTTTTGTTTTTTAATTTGGCTTCTGGGAAAAAAAAAAAAAAAAACTCCGATTCTCATATTTGCATAGCAGAAACTATACAGACAGAGCTGTCTTCCTAGCCCCAAATAGAGGGGTTTTGTTTTGTTTTGTTTTTGTTTTGTTTTTTGAAAGATAGGTAATGTTTTGGAGAAAGAACACAGGAGACGTGGGTACTGTTTCTCGTTGGCTCCTTTTTCTCTGTAGTCGTTTTGCAGTGTATCTACTTCCTGCTAATTTATCGAGCTCTGTAGTTACCTCTGTGTTCTTTGGTTTTCTACATTACTTTTTTTCAACAGTTAAGTTTAAAATTAGCTACTTGCAAGTGCCAACCAAACCCCAAGGAATTGTTTTCTTCACAATTTTGATTTTTTATCTTGGTGGTAAAGAGAACTACGTAAGCATATTTAACCCAATGCAACATGCTCTGATTTATTCTCTCAGAGTCTCGATTGAATATGCCAGCCGTAATTATTCCTGAATATATTGACTTTATTGCTCACAAACTGGTGATCGTTTAACATTTTCAAAAAGGCAAATCCTGAGTGATGTTCAATTAAAGCTTCAGACTCAAATGTTTTCCAGTCTCACATATGGCCTTTGTAAAGGATTAACATGCCAACTAGTGTCTTCTAATCTTAGGAAAGGCTTAAAAAGTCAGCATCTGCATTAGCGATGGAGAATACTATTCTCTTAAATGTTACAAAAGGAATATCTATAAAACAAAATATTTTTCCCACTGTATTGCTATAAAATGTTTGATAAAGGAACTGAGAGAAGGGTAGTCTTTTTATTTTTATTTTTATTTTTATCATCATCATCATCATCATTATCTTGTTAACAACACTCTCAAGTTGCACTTTAATTATTCCAAAATAAATATAATATAATAAAACATAAGCCCCATGGCTGATGTAATTAAACTTTTCCTCACAACTGAGGTTGGTAGAGGTACTTAAAAGCAAAGCATTCTTTCCTGTTCCTTCTCACAGACTTCACTCTGTTCCTTTCCATCGAGGCATTTTCT
Source organism: Acomys russatus (assembly GCF_903995435.1). Taxonomy (NCBI): domain Eukaryota; kingdom Metazoa; phylum Chordata; class Mammalia; order Rodentia; family Muridae; genus Acomys; species Acomys russatus. The sequence goes on from NC_067154.1 coordinate 42,118,783, forward strand.
CTGCGGGTCACTCACATTTTTGTCCTGCAGTCCTCTCTCTCCATGGGCAGGAGTAAAATAGCCTGTGAATGGGCACTCTCTATGGTGTGGCCCTCACTCAGCAGGAGGCCTTGCTATAACACAGCCCACGCTGCATCAGTAAGTCTAGAGATGGACAAAACGTCTTACTTTTGACAAGCTTCTGATCACTGATGGCGATGCTGCTTCTGGGAACCATACTTTGAAGACCCATTCTCCTCTCTATTTGTAGAATTCCTTCCAGGTCATGATTTATTTGGGATTCTTTTGGAAACTTCCCCATTTTTTTTCCTTCCATTTTATTTCTCCAAATAACTTTACCAGTCATTTAATTCTGTATAGCTGCTAAATAACGACTAAAGAGCTAGAAGTGGTAGCTTGTATCAACAGTCCCAGCATTTGGTAGGAGTCAAGAGGATTGCTGTGAGTTAAAGGCCAACTTGACCTATATAGTAAGTTTGAGGTTACCCTTGACAAATTTGAGACTCTTTCTCAAAAAATAATTAAGTCTGACACTGATAAAGAACACCCCCCTTTCTCTCATTGCTTCTCCCTCTGTTTGCTTTGTAAGATGTCTTTAGTCCTCTAAAGAACACCAAACCCTCGACGCCTTACCCTTCCGTTGTGTTTTATATAAGTAGATTTTTGTTATTTTAGCTTTTATCTTGTATTTAAAGTTTCACTATATAGCTCAGGCTCGCCCAAAATCATGTTCCTCCTGTACGACTTTCCTTACATCTGAGAGTACTGGTTGTGCCACTACAGCCCAGACTAGTTATACAAAGATTCTGACAGGAGCCAATCCAGGCTCTCCAACCACTGATACGCAGTCTCACCTGCATCTTTCTTTCTCCTCTTGGCTTTACTTTGTGCCATGAATTTATTTTCTTGATGTTCAGTTGCGTACCCATTTTTGTATTCCAAGACTTTCCTGCCTCTTCATCTTGATGCATTTTTAGAACATTTTATTAGTTGAGAAATTCTTTGAAGCAACTCTTAAATCTGTTAGTTGGTAGCAAAACCATTCTTCAGTCTCCCTGTTACTGCTGATCCTGAAAGCACGATGTTCTCTGTACCCAGTGGCTTTGACGTTCCTCTTCAAAGTAAGCCCTCTCCTTTGAGACTGAAGATCTTAATATGATTTAAACTGACCTCTTTGCAATTTCAGGTAAACTGCCTTTCACTCAAGATCCCATCATAACTTCAACAATTCTGCAGCCACGGATGCAACCCTAACATAATGTCTGTAAAAGCTCTAGGTGATGATCTGTTGAATCTATTGCCAGCTGTAATTGGATAGATTGCTCTAGGTAAGGGACTCCTTCTTTATTTCCTTTGCTACTGGTACCATATACAGATTTCTTCGTGAACATTAGTTTTACATAATTAATACTATTTTTTTATTTGATGAAACAAACACTTTGTGCACAAATAACCCTAACACTTTGATTCTGGTCATAATTGTAAATGCACTAATAGGGACACTTACAGGAAAACAGTAATTTAACTACATGTATGCTACAAATTATATTGGATAGTATTAGTATTAGTATTATTTCATATAATATAATTTATCTTTTTATAAACCATTCTGCCAGTTCAGTCTCTTTCTAGTAATTACTTATTACTTATGTAATTTTTGTAGGGGGTGTGCTTCGTGAACCTTGGAGGGTTTCTGCACTTCCTATTTAATTTTTGCCTCTTATAATCCCAGGAAAGAAGTGTTTCAAGTGAGAGGAAATTATTATACAGTAAAGGAAAGACTTAATTCTGTTACACCCATACCTGCATATAGCCTCCTTTAATGGTATTGATCCTTTACACTTTATCTTTTTATCTCCCCCTCTACTGCTTCCACCAAAATGAATGTCAACTAAGTTCATCTCATAGAGGATGGGCATGCATATCTATGGCAAGAGGAAGTAGGTAAAACTGAGCAACACACATTGGTAGTCATGAGGAAGGTACTGCTAAGAAAGACTGATCATACCTTGTCCCCTCCCACAATAAACATTTATGCTGCACAAAAATTAATTAGTAACTTGAAAAACTAACGCAATTATTGCGACATGTTAGAGATGTTGAAAGGCATAGAAAAATAGATCAGTGCACAGTTAGACAGGAGAAAAATACATTTGACCAGACATAATTGTAATATCATAGAATGTGTCACTTCAAATAACCAGTGTTGCAGCACTGATAATAAAATTCAACGAAAATAAAATAATGATTAGATACTTACTTCACATCAATAAAAAAATATCAGATATTATTAAAGATCTTACTGGAGTTTGAACATGTAAAATATGTTGATAATATTTATATAAAAAACATAGGAGGGACTACTTAAAAGATAGATGAGACCAGGAATAATAGCCATCATTATAATGGAGGTGTATCTTAACAAAGCATTAAACCTGAGCATTAAAATGGTTTGCTTTGCAATATACACAGTAACAAAAAGATATCATCAGCCATAAATGATATTACCCTTTCTTGAATTTCTAAGATAAAGGGAGGAAATATAAAAAGAATCCCACCCAAGCAGTGAAATAGTTTCCCAAAGGCATGAATATATTACATCCATGATTCCATAAAACAGTAACCAAATTGACTATACAATTAAATCACAGAAATAACTTCAAAATCTGAAACACTGAAATATTATAAACATTTAGACTATGATGCAATAAAAGTAGAAAGAGTTATCAAAGCATAAATTTAAAGCGTCCATCAAATAGAAACTTCTGGAAACAAAAACAAACTATTCTAAATAGTTCCTGGGGCAAAGAGAAAAAAAAAATCAAACCTATAATTATAGACAATTTAGAAACACAAGTACAGAGGAGTTCTTGTTCATGACACATTTGACAAACGAAGAACTAGCTTGGGTTTCTGTGTTATCAAAAAGGGAAATATTAATTATAAAGGAAATAGGAATGATAAGGGAAAGGTTGAACTCAAAGAACCCTTTGCAGAGCAACAAAGGAGCAGACGTCTAAGATCTCCCCCAAGGATGATGTGGTGTTTTGAATAGGAATGACCCCACAGACTCATGTGTCTCAATGTTTAGCCCGTGGAGAGCGGTACCTATTAGGAGGAGGTGTAACAATGTAGGGGTAGCCTTTGAGGTGGCCTGGGCCCAATGTCCCAAGGTCTCCCAGTGTGACTGTCAATTGCCTCCTTGCTATCTGATGCCTATGGATCAAGGTGTAGAACTCTGGGCTCCATCTCCAGCATCATGCCAACTTCTGTGCTGCCATACTTCCTACCAGGATGATAACTGACTAAGCCTCTGAAACTGTAAGCCACCCCCAATTTAGTGTTGTCCTTTAAAAATCTTGCCTTTGTGCCAGGCGGATGTGGCACATGCCTGTAATCCCAGAACTCAGGGAGGCAGAGGTAGGCAGATCTCTTTGAGTTCCAGGTCAGCCTGATGTACAGAGTGACTTCCAGAACAGCCAAGGCTACAACAGGGAAAATCTGTCTTGAAAAAAAAAAGAGTTATCTTGGTTGCAGTGTCTCTTCACATCAATAGAAACCCTAACTAAGACAGATGGAAAAGAGGAACACACCTTTCCTTTATCTCTCAAGAAATATTGAAGTTGATGTTGAGGCTGGCCACATACATCCTGTGGTATAGAAAGAAAGCATAGTTAGGGAAGCTATTCAATAAGGGATATATGACAAATTGTATTTTACAAAGATACTTCCATCTATGTTTTCCTGCGTTCCCATGTGGTATTACTATGATGTGATCGACATTCATCCCTCTGTAAGACATGATATATGATCTGCATTCATTCTTCTCTAAAACAGGCGAAGACTCACTCATGTTGACATGTAAAACAAGAAGAGATGTTATATGAAACCTAAAGCTGAATGTGGATCAAAGAAATGTCACTTCCTAATATATATCTCTTTCCCTTTCTCCCTCCCTCCCTTCTTCCCTCCCTTCAGAGCTAGCTCGCTCTCTCTCTCTTTCTCTCTCTGTGTGTGTGTGTGTGTGTGTGTGTGTGTGTGTTGACACACACCTGTAATCTACTCAGGAGGCTAAGTGAGTTCTTTTTTGGCCTTGGAAACAGAAATTTCTTATTTTAAAACCAAAACCTTATTACACAAAGTAAAATTAAATTAATATAGCTTATATTAGGCTAGATATAGTGGTGCATGACTCTAATCCCAGCACTCAAGAAGCACAGGCAGGTGGATTCCTGTGAGTTTGAAGTCAGCCTGGTCTACAAAGAGAATTCCAGATCAGCCAGTCCTACACAGTTAAGTCCTAACTCAAATATGAAAATAAAAGATTATGGTCAAGAAGAAACCTTTCCAAGAAATATGACAAGTTAGCGATACTATAGAATAGGAACCATAAGTCAAAATAAAACCACTAAGAAATATGACTAGTTAATATATAGTAGTCAGGAATCCAAATGTGAGAGATGAAATAAATTGCAGAATCTATAAAAATCTATGAAGGAATAAGAAATTGGAATCTCTTCTGTGCCTTTACACCCCAGATTCAGCTTTGGTTACAAAGTCTTGTGGTTCAGGGCTAATTTCTTACTTGTCCCCAGAGTAAAGTGATACTGATTTTTGGCTTAAAGGGGAACCGATGTGAAGAATCATAAACTTAAAATGGATTCAAATTGCATAGATATCAAGAAAATAATGACTTGCCCTTCTTCAGAGTTTTGAATGAAAGTAGTAAAACTGGTACATGCAAAAGAGTCTCCAAACCAGGTCCTTGGATTCAACTAATCCCCCCTTTGGAATAAGAAACATGGGGTGAGCATCCTAAGAAGGGGCTCTCTCATTACTCAACAGTATTTCCACAAGATTCTGGCCCAAGAAGCCATAGAACGTGGGTGGCAACACTGGCTGTACACTAGAACCCACTCCTCTCTTCTTTCAGTTACAGTTATTGAGAACACACAAGTCACTGGCTCTCATGATGATGAAAAAAAAAAAAAAAACAGGCAAAAGACACAATATAAAATCAAGAGAGTCATCACCTTCTATTGGGATGTGCTTCCTATAGTATACCCATGGGTGGGAATTTTCTCTTGTTACAATATGACATAAACAACACCCTCCCCCCCACCATCCATTCCAGTTTCAGTCGGTGAAATTCTAACCTGCAGTGAGATGGTAGGAGAAGGCAAAGCTTTTGAAGAATTAAGTAGATCACAAAAATGGAGAACTAATAAATGGGATTGATGACTCTATGAAAAAGAGATCCTAGGCCCTAGTATGTGGAGTTACAATGAGAAGACAGTCTAGGACAATCCAGGAAGCCGACTTCACCAGGCGTAGGCTCTTCCAGCAACTTGAAGTTAGACTCCCCACCCTATGGAACTAGGTCAAACAAGTTGCTGTTGTTTAAGCTGCTCCACAGTGTTTTCTTATAGCTAACCAAACTAAAACATTTACATTTAAAAAATACAATTTTAAAAGCTAGTCAATATCCTTTAAATGACCACATCTAAGCAAAGTTTCTGGTTGACATCCATATGGACCACTTAGTGTTCCCTAAGCTCGTGATATTTTCTATAAACCCCACTTAATCTTTGCATTAACATTGCAATGGTATGTTTACGGTATCTGTGCCTGCATATGAGGTAAGTATAAAGTGAACACTGCTAAACACCATGCCCTGTGCCAGCAATAATCATAAAAAATACATTAACATGACCTAGTGCCAAAACTGGCTTCCATAAACAGTGAACTGCACACGATTCAAGTCGAGGAGGAAGGTGGAGGCAGGGCACACAGCTGAGGGATATTTAAACTTTTATGCCCAGAGGGAGCACTAAAGCAGATGTAGAGCCTTGAAAGAGTTCATCATAGGGCCCTGCGCTGTGCAGAGAGAAGACTGTTTCCCACTTCCCTAATTCCCTGCTGTGACGATTGAGTGCCAAAGAAACTGTGGACAACTTAGGAACAGTAGCATCACACAGGTGTGGTGGCTCCTACCTACAGAATCCCAGCATTTGGGAAGCTAAAGCAGAATAATTCAGGGCTAGTCTGGGCTACAGAGTGATGCCCATCCCCAAAATAAACAAAGAAACATTCTTTAAAATAATAGTAGCATCTAAGAGCAGGAGAATTAAAGATTCATTTATATTCCAAAATTTGTTAATTAAATCTACCTACCTGAACATCCACAAGGAAAAGATAATTATCTGACTTTGAGGTTCTGAGTTAATAAATTCAGGCTTTGCTTTCTTCATTTTGTTTGCTAATATTACGGTGAGAATGGTGAAGATAGTAATGCGATTACCCTGAGTTACATACACAAAATCATTTTACATGAATATATAATGTACTTTAAAGTGTGTTGCCACCACGGTGCTCCTTTCCTCTCCCCTACCTCACATCTCCTACACCCCATTAATCCCATTTGTTTTCCCAAGTAGGTTTAGGTCTACTCTCAGATCATATATACATACATGATTTTATACATCTATGTACAATCTAGAACCTGAATGAGAGTAATCATACACTATTTATCTCCCTGAGCCTGGCTTAATTTGATTAATATAATTATCTCCATTTGCAACACTTATCCCACAAATGACATTTATGGCCCCCTCAAAATTCCACTGCGTGTACAAACCACCCTTTGTCTATATTCACTTCTTAGATATGTTCCAATACTGTTGACACTTACACCTGTTTCAGTCGGCTTGAGTGGATTGCCTTTCTCCTAGATTTCACATTGGGGAAGCCATCATCACTGATCTACGTGTCAGGTCATGTTACCCACTCACTGGGCACTATTTCTTGTGTTGCCCCTTCCCACAAAGCTGAGCCCGTTGTACAGCTCCTGTCACCTGCAAACTCGTTCTTGGACTTTCTAACATCACTGGTAAACAGAACAGGAAATACTTTGGTTCTGAAATTCGCACACTCACTTCAGATCAGCTGAGACACCTGGGTCACACGCACTGTATTCTGATGCACCATCGTGAACAGCTACCGCATCAGCAGATCCCCTTACTGAACATTAGGCGTTTAATCTCGGATCCAACGGAGCCCAATGGCAACATGTAGCTTTTGTATTGAGGCATCTGCTTTATGCCACTCAAGGCTCTTTGGAAAATACACTGCTGAGACCCAGAATGAAAATGACTCCCAGCTTCATAAACAAGAGGACACTGGAACTTCCACAGGACTTCAGGATTGGCATAGGAATTTAGAAGACATGCACACAGTCCTTCAGTATTTATTACTTGAGTATATGCCATAAGCCTTCACGTGGCTTACAGTCAGTATTCCACAGACTCACCTTAATAGCTTAAAGGTGACTCTTCAGCAACGTATGTGTTTCAGGCATGTGTAACCTTTTGACAATATGATACATTGTCATCTATATGGTTTATTTTGGGCCTGGAGAGATGGCACAGAGGCTAAGAACACTGGTTTCTTCCTTCATAGGTACTGAGTTCAAATACCAGCACTCACATGGTAGCTCAGAACCACCCACAATCTGATCAAATGCCACTCTTGGAGAGTGTAGTGCTCATATAATTAAATGCATAGAAAATAAATCACAAATTCTGTTGAAAGAAAAAAAGGAAGGAAGGAGGAAAGAAAGAAAGAAAGAAAGAAAGAAAGAAAGAAAGAAAGAAAGAAAGATAGGCAGATTTGAGCCCAGGGGTCCCGCTCAAACTAAGGCACCAGCCAAGGACAATACAGGCGGTAAACTTTAAACCCCTACCCAGACCTAGCCAATGGACAGAACATTCTCCACAGTTGAGTGGAGAGTGGGGTATGACTTTCACACGAACTCTGGTGCCAAATATTTGACCATGTCCCCTGGAGGGGGAGACCTGGTGGCACTCAGAGGAAGGGTAGCAGGTTACCAAGAAGAGACTTGATACCCTATGAGCATATACAGGGGGAGGTAATCCCCTCAGGAACAGTCATAGGGGAGGGGAATAAGGGGAAAATGGGAGGGAGGGGAAGAATGGGAGGATATAAGGGATGGGATAACCATTGAGATGTAACAAGAATAAATTAATAAAATTTTTTTAAATGACATGGAATTTCATAATGTCATAAGTAAATTTACAGCTTTGTTTAGGGTCTTATTCATCAGTTTCCTGGAACACCTGCAGTGTGCAAGCTAGTGTGTGTGTGTGTGTGTGTGTGTGTGTGTGTTGTGTAGTTGGGAGATATACAGTAAGATGGGTCACCAGGCTAAAAATCTCTTAGCATGCAAATGACCATATAACTACAAATAGCACAGCTCTTACCTTACAAAACAGGGAAGACCTCATGAAGAAGACAACCCTTTGCCGCCAGCATCTGTTCTTTCATTAAAACTCTCTCTTCAAAGGACCATTAACAGTTTGGAATTCCAAATAAGCACAACTTGGTAAGAAAGTAGATCATTCCTAAACGGTAAGGCTTCAAGTTCCTCCTTCCAAGACTTGGAAGGATCTGTGTTCCTTACATCAAGCTGTTTCATAGCACGTTACCAGAAACTGTGTCTTCTACCTATAGAGGAGCTAAGATACACTGTATTTCTCTTGATGACAGGGGAGCCAACTTAAAGGAAAATGTGCTTCTTTCCAAAGTCCAAAGGGCTAAGCATGAAATAGCGATGCACATTAACAAGAAGTAAGCCTACAATCTTTATCTATCATAGGATTTCCTCCATGAGGAGCAGTTTAATTTGCCTTTTAAATTAATACAAAAACAGCCTTTTCCCTTGGCAAGAAAGAAAATGTTTTTGTATTATTTACCTAGACTGCATCTGTGTTTCTATGAAGAACAGTAAATACATTTCTGGAGCAAGACATGTTTCTGTGATAATGTGAGTAATGCCTCTTAAACACTCTGGAGAGCCTTACAACACTTCCCAAAAGATGCCATTGGATGCAGGCAAGGTTATTAAGGACACAGGCTGAAGATAAAGGTGCTCTCGGCATTTGTCACTCTGTTATCAGTAGAAGAACGTAGCTGGACGTCTGCCAGAACAGCAGCCACCAGAAGGCAAGGGCCAGCCAGGACTGTTGAGGCATTTGGAGGACAGTCTGCCTTCCACTCATTCCTGCTAGACACCTGCTTCTGTCTGATTTCCCCAGGAACAACCCCAGCATCAGCAACCCAGCCTGGGTGACACCCGACGCCAGCAGCACTAGGTTAATTTTCACCTGCTCCAAAAATTTCCTACCATAGCCATTACAGCTGCTGCTCATTCTGTTCTGAACTGGATAAACAGTTCATAGAGAGCCTATAGCCAATAGATTACGTTTTGCCTGTGTTCACGCCCCAGACCAGCCAGATCAGAGAGCTACTTCTAGCAAATCTTCTCTGGTCTCTCAGCGCCCCTTGAACTGCATGGTGATCATAATACTCATTCTTTAAATAATGGCTTATTCATTCATTTGCCACATATTTTCTGAGCTGTTGGGTGGGGCCAGCCTGTAGTAGACGGTCTCATGTGGGAAGGAGAGAAACATACCAGTAAAAGGAGGGGGAAACTACCTCGTTTTGATAGTGGGTTGTGAGAGAGTCATCCCCGTTCCTCCCCAATATCCCTTAGACCACTGGCATCATTAATTTCACCTATAAATAAATTATAACCACTCAATATACTGTCGCTATTACTAATTTGAGCCATAGCTGTTAGATCAAATAAGAAAAACAAAAAACAAGAGATGCAGAGGCAGGGAACCAGTATGTAAAGAGCTTGCTGACCAGGAGTGAAGTCCCTAGGACCCATTTAAATCCATGTGTGGTGATGCACTTCTGTAATCCCAGCACCAGGAAGCAGAAACAGAAAGATCCCAGGGTACCACTATCAGTTTAACCAATCAGTGAGCTCCAGCTGTCGGTCCCTCAAAGGAGAAGGAGGAGAGCAATGGAGGAGGACAGACAGTGTCCCACACCACCACCACCACCTGTGTGGCTGTCCCACATCTCATAGATACTCTGCCGCATTCTTTCTCATTTCTTCTAAATCTTTGCGTTTGAGTTTCAGAAATTTCTAACAGCCCATTTTTAAGCATGCTGACTCTTTTTTGTTGTAGGATTGTACTCCAGAGCCCATCAGAGGCATTCTTGATCATTGTTACAATGCTTTTTATGGCTAGAATTATTTTTACTCCTACAATTTCCAACTCTCCGTTTATATTGCCCATCTGTTCTTGCATGTTGCCACCATTTTCCATCAGATCCATTAGCATATTAATCACTTATTTTAATTTTCTAGTATGATAATTCCAAAATCTGCCATATATGTATCTAGTTCAGAGTTTTGTCTTTCAGAGGGTGATTCCAGCTTTCTATTGTTGTTGTTTCACTTTGTCTTTGGGGGTGACACAATGGGGCTAACCTAGGCTACAATTGGACATGTCCTCTCCTTTATGGTTTGGGTTATCTCTCACTGAACCACACTGGTTAGACACTGGTCAAGTAGTATCTGGTAGAAGAATTTATTAATAAGATCACTCTCCCATTTTTGTTTTGTTTTTTGTGGTTTTTGTTTGTTTTGTTTTGTTCGTTTTGTTTTGTTTTTTGAGACTAGGTTTCTCTGTATAGCCTTGCCTGTCCTGGACTCACTTTGTAGACCAGTCTGGCCTCAAACTCACAGAGGCCCCCACCTTCTTCTGCTCTCCCTGGGTGCTGGAATTAAAGGAGTGCGCCACCGAGCCTGGCTTCACTCTCTCTCTGTTTTAAAATGCTTACTTTTTATCCTCTTCATGTGAAAAACTTGAGAGGATTACCTTTGGCCTTGACTCTGTGCTCCTTATCAGCTCTTAGGGGTCAAACTCAAGAAAGAGAAAAGTTTCTCTCTCTGAAGTCAGGCCTTCGGGATGTGTGTCTCTTTACAGAATCTCACCCATGAGAACTACTTAATTACATCACCCCCTCCCTTTTCCCTCCAACTCTCCCACACCCTCTTCCAAAATTCATGACCATCTTTTTAACATTAACATATATACCCTTCTGAGTCCACTTAGCATTGCATGTGTGTGCATGTCCAGGGCTGTCCGCTTCGGATGAGGCAGCCTGTGTTGGAGCCCACCTCTGCAGGAGATTGGTTCTCCCTCTCCCTGTAGCCATTACTTTGCAGTCTTCCAGAGTTAGTCAACCACCCTTTAAGTGTTTCTGCAGGAAACCCTGTTTCCTACTTGTCTCTCTGATTTGTAGAGTGGTAGCTTGCCCTGTGGCCATGGTTCTCTCGTGGACGTAGGAAGGGTTCTTGATTTTTCAGCCTAGCATTGTTCTTATGATGACTACATTGGCACCTTGCAAGGGCGTTTTTGCCTGTCAGTTGAGAAACATCTCCTCCTCTTTGATCTTAGGTATCTAAAGTGACGTGTAAGTCTAAAAGCATTCCCAGTGGTTAAAGGAAGCTTGACATGACAACAGCAACAACAAAAGTCAGTCATTATATAATTGATTAAATATCTTCGTTTTTTAGTAGTAAATAAAATAATATAACATAAAAATCAACCCTGATTTGAATCTGTGGGATTGCTGTAGAGCACTTTGGTAGCTGTCAGGAAAAATATACTAAATATAGGAGCATAAGACTAGAAGCAAGCAAGATATGTCAGAGAAAGAGACAGAGAGACAGAGAGTGAGCACTCAGGGTGCAGTATTAGAAGGAAGAGTGAACAAAATCCTGGTATGAGATACATTCATGCAATGTCCTTAAAACTTTCATATTCATGACTATGGACACAACATGAGCTGAAGTTATTAATTTTGTTATCATTATACCACACTTCTCAAATGTATGTGTGATAGGGTTTTCCTGAACATAATGAGATACTAGACACCTATCTGCAGTGACAGGTGAAAAAAAATTGAGGGTTTAATATCCCCGGCAAAACTAATTATAGGTCATGAGATTACAGGTAATTTAGAGAAGCTACAGAATCCAACATCTCTATTTCCACCATCACACGCACAGAAACCCCTGTGACAATGCTGTCATTCTCCTTTGTGAGACCAAGGCAGAATGGCAGGCACTAAATAATGCATAAGCTACCGACATTCATGCTCATATCCCTTTTCAAAAAAAATGGTGAAGTGTCTCTTTTATAGTCCACAAAGAATTGAAATCATATGGTGAATCCTGATAATTGCTTTCAGCAGGAGCTCTTGGCATTGGCTCCAGGTTCCTCGGCTCACTCATGTCGGGATGGAGACGGTCTCTGAATATAGATGAGCAGGGCGCCCAGAGAGCAGCCCAGCTGCAGAGCTTTCCCAAGGCTGGAGGGACCCAGGCCAGCTAGAAACCCTGCCTCGACTTCTCTTTCAACAATTGGCCTTTCCTCCTACTTGCATCGTTGCTTTACTATGAAGTCAGGCGAATGTTTTACATGAGTCAAAAATATTCACAGACAAATGTGAGGCTCTTTCTTTCACCTCAGCATACATATCCCAAAATAGCTACACCGAGAACAAAATGAAAGATAGAATCTAAGCATGCACGAGTGGGAACTCTTAATCACTAGACCACACAGAGGTACACAGACATTTCAATTTTCTAGAGTCTGGCCCGAGAACTACTGAGGACGATGGAAAAGAAACACTTTACCCCCAAGCACACTGTCTCCTTTTCTACCCTCCCCACCCCTTTCTTTGGGTCTTCCCAAAGCTTTCAGTTTTCAAGGTGGATTATTCTAACATCTCAATTTGATCTCCTTGGTGACCAAAGTGATGGCTCAGTCAACAAAGTGCCTATTGTGAAGGCATGTGGACGTGAAGCGGGATCCCTAGCACTCGTGTCAAAGCTAGGTGATGTGAAATGACATCTAAAATACCAGCACTGGGATACAGGGATCCCTGGAGAAAACCAGCCAACCAGCCTAGCCAATCAGAGAACTGGTAGGTTCAGTAGTGAGAGGTTCTGGCTAGAAAATAAGGCGAAAGTGATCAAGAAATATCTAATTTTTACTTATGGCTACACACGGACAAGTACAGACACACACACACACACACACACACACACACACACACACACATCTGATCCCTGAATTTGTAGCAACTCCGATATGAAGCTCCTTGTCCATGAGATTCCTCAGTCTATTGCTTTGTTTCAGTATTTGTTGTTTTGTAGATATAATATTTTCCCTACCAGATAAAAGATATAAGGTGATGAGGTTGCAATACCCACTGTGCCTCATGTATATTTCTTCCAGAGATGAGAACTATACTCGATATTGATTCCAATCAGATATTTATACAATTAAGCTTAGAGAAGTGTGATTAGTGGCATGCACAGGGATTGGTTGGAAAGACTGCTTCCCTTATGCCTGTATACAAAGAGAGGTAAGTACAATGCCTCCAAGGGATAGGCAAACTGGGACAGAACCTGAGCATTGCATCTCCCCATGGCAGTTTTGCCATGCTTCAGTTGCTTGTCAATCATAGAAAGCTCCTACTGTCACTCAGTAGTGATCCACAGGTCTGAACTTGTGCAGAGAAATCAAGCCACATCAGCAAAGCATGGCATTTTATTATTTGTATGGTTTCCATTGGATTGTATCCTCTAGTCGTGCATGTTTCCACTCACCTGGCATAGTTCAGTGTTTTATCTGGTGGCCCTAATTGCTATCATATTTGGCACATCTATCCACTGATCACATTCATATATATGTGCCTAACACACACACACACATACACACACACACATACACACACACACAATGGTAAGTGACCCTTAGGTTTACTTTGTGTGTGAAGAAGACACGTATGATCTGAGTCCTGTTCCTCTGTGGCACTGACCTACATTTCAGCTTCAGCCATGGCACACCATGTGATAGAATATGCAGCATGTTATGAACTTGCTTCTGTGATGCCTGACCTGACCAATTTGAGCAATTGTTTCCTCTAAGCATCCATTTTCCCATCAGGAAAGAAAGTAATTTCTCTCAGAAAGGAATCTTGAAATTGAAGATTAGTCCAAACTAATGGGTCTCAACCTCCCTAATACTCTGACACTTTAACACAGTTCCTCATGTCTTCATGATCCCCAGCCATAAAATTATTTTGTTGCTACTTTATAATTGTAATTTTGCTACTGTAATGTAATATAAATATCTAAAACCAGATATCTAATATGTAACTCCCAAAAGGGTCTTAACCTACAGATTGAGAACCACTGGTGATAGACCATTTGGCTGTAAATTTTAAAGGCCACCAAAACACCTAGCAGAATTTGGTGAAGACCTGTTTAAGGTTTTCTGACTCAGTCGTTCTATGGTGGAGGCAAAAAGTTTGCATCTCTGAAACACTGGTGATGGTGCTGAGATGATGGTGAGAATCAAGAATTTGAGAACCTCAGATCTGCACCTAGCAACATAAGATCGGCATTCCAGATGTGCCTGGTATTATTTCCAAACCTAGGAAGCACTTTTATGAAATACTAGATGATGGAATAAACAGGCATTCCCAGGGGACATAACCAAGAGCATAAGTCCTGAAAAGACAGAACACAGGTGGGCGGTCATCCCAGCCAAGGAAGTCAGCCCTTTGGGAAGGGAGAGCTGATCTATGTCTTCATATTTATGCCAAGAAAACACACTCCTCATTTTGTAAATGTCCTTTGTAAAGTAATCTTAACTGTTTTAGGTTAGACAGGATGGACGTGATTTACTGGTGCTTCTTCTCCCTCTTCCCACGTGACTTCTTCCTCTGAGTGTGGTGAAACTTTAATGGCCAAGGAGTTGAGTGATTAACGGTGAGAGTTGCCCATGTTAATCTCTTGTGCATAACTGCAGAGATGGGTACTCATCTGCTAAACTTTTCCAGATTTAGCTCTTACACGTGTAATACAATGGAGTGTCAGAAAAAAGAGACTGCGAACGTGTTTTATTTAACAGGGAACACATGGAAGTCGGAATGTTGGCTCCTCAATATAGAAACACTACAGAATATATAACAGTCATCTTAAAACGATGAATGCACTAAGTCAGTGGCAACAGGAGAAAAAGAACTGCCTGGAGATATTTTTTAAATCCCTTTTGGAACATTATAGTAAGGGAGAAGAAAGCAATTATTGAACAAAATTATGTCTGAGATTTGGGGCCACACCTGTGTTCTGTATTACTATTAGTTCTCCCACTCAGCAAAACTTTGAAGAAAAGTGATGGCACACATCAATGATTCTGTGTGTATCTCTTCATGTCCAAGACTGATGTAGCCTCTCATCACCTCGCATTTCTCAAATGGACCCTCGTTTTCCATTTCCACATCTCATCTCCAGTTCAGAACCTCCTGTTCTCACATCTGGATTATCTCAATAAAACTGTTGAATTCCTCTGTGTCCTCTGCTAGGACATTTTCACACCTCTATCATATAATACTATCCTGCCTTGCCAATCATCTGTCCATGAGTCATTGACTTGCACTGAATAATAAGTAAAAGTCCAAGATGGCATCCCAATCAAGGCATCTGTGGTCTGGCTGAACACATTTCAAACTGATTCTCTGATCTTTTACATTCATCTCTCCCTTGCTACATCGAATAAGCCATGGTTTTAGCAAAGCTTGAGCTTTTTCTCCCTCAATGTTTTTGTCCATATTCACTGTCCCTTTAGTTAGTAATAAAAATTAGTGTTTCAATATTTCAAAAAATAATTCTATAAGAATAACCTGAATCGATCCTCAAGTCATCAGACTTGTACATAGGAATTTTGCATTTAACAGAAATGTAAATAGAGGTACATTATCTACTGGTAAGAATAAAGATATGGCTAAAATAATTATAAAGCCATATTGGGTCTATAGAGAGTGATCAATGGTTAAGAGCACATACTGCTTCTGCAGAGGACCTGCATTCAGTTTGCAGAACTCACAATTGCTTGTGCTTCCGGGTCTTGGAAATCATGTGCCTTCTTATGGCTTCTGAGAGTACACACATTTTTGGCATTTATTTACACACACACACACACACACACACACACACACACACAGTGGTTGTGGGAACTGGGGATCATTACAGTCTTAGAAATTCTCATAAACTGTAACAGGTTGCACAATCCATATGTCAGAAGAATTCATCTAAAAATATCTTGCTAGAAGCTGAATAAATTCAATGATAATTAAATTTATGGCAGTCTGACATAAAATAAATTCCAATATCCTAAAGATAGATTCTCTATGGAGCCACCAAGAATTCCCATGGAAAAGTTCACAACTAATTGGTTATTTATTAATTTCAAACCTAGGGAGTTTTCCACTCCCATTAAATATAATTTTCTTTCATTTTCCTTTCATGACAAATTTCTATTCTCTAGGTTTTATATCCTCTTGTCACTCAACAGGAGTTTATGACAATGATGCTTGTCTTCTTGCAGTTTAACATTCTTCAATAAGAGGCAACCTCAGTACAATAGAAGAGTTGACTGTTTTTGACATACATAATTTTTGAAATGTAATTTGATTATAGAATTATGTCAATATTATCTCACGCCTTGATAACTATAGAGATACCCATCAGAATCTTCAGATACTGGGCCCAGAGGGCTATTTTTCAAGCACCTGACGTGATTTCTATGCCCTATGTTTTTTAGGGATATCAGAAATCTTCCACTTACATCCACAATGGAGTACTTTGAATGAGACAAAATTTTCTCCCTGATGCTAGGCAACTACGAAGGAGATACGTCAGGCTGAAGAGATGACTGAGTGGTGAAGAGCTCTCCTTGCTCTTCCAGAGGATATGGGTTCAATTCCCAGCACTCACTCATAAACATCTGCCACTCCAGTTCCAGGGGCTCCAGTGCCCTTTCCAGGCCCTCATAAACTCCTAGCACACATGAAGCACATAGACATGTATGTAAGCAAAAATCCTATACACATAAAGTAAAAATAAATAAACCTTAAAAAAAGAGGCATGTAACACATGAAACTAGACCATCTAAGAAGTCCTGGACTGGAGGATTAGCCTGCCAAGGAGAAGTGACGGGCACAGAGGCAAATCCCACTTACCACCATCATCGCTTTGATATATAGGTCAGTTCCCGGCACAGTACACAGGAAACAAACAAGTCAAATTGAGAAATCCGAACTTCAAAATGAAGTTTCATATGATTCTGAATTCAGAACTCTTAAGACAACCAGATAACAGGTGAACACATTTCAGGTGAAACAAGCAAAACAAAAGAACAATGGATAAATAAGCTGTTGTGACATTTGACCTTTGCCCATGATGGAGCAGGAAATAGAAAACTGCAGTATCAGCCTGGTGAAGACTATGAAGGGCTTCATGGTTTCATAGAGGCTAACTCAAAATGTGGGTTCATAAAATGCAAGGGTACAGAGGGTATGTTAAACCATCTTCGGCTCATAGGTGGGACCCCAGAAGACCAATGTAACAAAGAGAAAGAACAACCAGAGAAAAACTTGTGTAGAAATTAAATTCAGCTTGCCTCTTCACTGGCTGAATCAGGGTGACTAGACTTTCTAGAACTGTCTTCCACAAAGAAGGAACATCCCCACAGCTCTCCAGCTAGCCAGACTAGCCAAATGCAAATTAACAATCTCGGTTTCTGCCTTCTAAATATTTATGTTTAATCCATGTGTTTATGCTGCTCACAACCTTGGCCAGAGAAACTTCTTATTGCAGAGGGTTGTGACTAATGCAGAGACATATTACCGTTCAACATGCTGAAATAAGCAATTGTGAGTGCTCCCACATCTATCTTAACCTCCCTTCACCTCGCCAAGACTCAAGCAGCATAGCTGAAGAGGGACCAGAAAGAATGTAAGAGCCAGCAAAGATGAGTGGTCCAAAATGCTCTCTTCTAGACACTCCATGGCTTGTACATAAAACTCATAGCACATATGATTACTTATATCAGGCCTACACAAGACCAAGCTACTTAGACATTTCAGCATGGAGGCCAGGCATGGTGGCACATGCCTTTTATTCCAGCACTCCAGAGGCAGAGGCAGGAGGATCGCTGTGAGTTCGAGGCGGTCCTGGTATACAAAGAGCGTCCAGGACAGCCAGAGCGACACAGAGAAACTCTGTCTTGAAAACAAAAATCAGCATGGAGAAGGGAAAGGATCCCAAGGCCCCAAATTCCAGCATTTGATAGTATAATTCTCAAATTTTACCTGTAAGCCCCACCTATCAGGAAACAGATACCTTTCCGGAAGGCTGGGAATTGTAGTTCTCAGAAAATACCAAAGCCTCATGAGAAAGTACAATGGCCTATAGTTTTGTCCTTATAAACTCCCTCAACACCTAGTTCAAGGCCATTCTCAGCAGGGAAATTCCTAGGAATGGTCCTGATCAATGTCCATCTCTTGGACTTTTAACATTTAATAAAACTTGCTTTAAATATAGTCCAAAATTGTGGATTTAGTTTTTCTCCAGCAACTCTCGGGATTAGCAATAGATGCTGAAGGCAAAAGAGCCCCTTTTCTTTAGTAGTGTGGTTACTGATGTAGGTTGCCGATGCTCTGGGGGATGTCCCTCGCTCATGCACATATAGATAATGTAAATAAATAAATAAGGCTATGAATATTTGACAAAAACATAAGGAAAGTCCTAGGTGGAGTTGCAGACAGGGAATGAGGGTTGTATATGATCGAGATATATTGCATAAGTGAATGGAATATTTAAAGAGTTAGTTGAAATTTTAAAAAAAGAAAAAATAGTCACAGTGATGTTTAGTATTCTCAATTTAGTAAGTTCTGGAATCCCCTAAGTAGAAGGCCTCCAGGTAAGCCTGTAAGGGATTATTTAGATTAGCTTAGCCTTTGGGCATCTAGACTAACTTAACTGAGGTTGAAGCACTGCCCTCAAGGAGCATGGCACTGGTCCTAGGTTTGGGTCCCAGACTGCATGAAAGGAAGGAAGCTAACAGCACAAGCAGTCATTACTCACTGCTTCCTGCCTAAATGAAATGTGACATGCCACTTCAAGCTCCTGCAGTCATCCTGTCATGATAGAATGTGCCCTCAAATTGTCAGCCCTTAAACCCCGCCCTAGGTTTCTATTGTTGTAATAAACACTATAACACAAGGCACCTGGGAAAGGGCAGATTTTATTGACTCTTATAAGTGCTAATCACACTCTGTCACTTAAAGGAATCAGTGCAGGAACTCAAACAAAATCCTTGAGGCAGGATGTGCAGTAGAGGCTGTGGAGGAATGCTGCCTACTGCCTTGCTCTCCATGGCTTGCTCAGTGTATTTTCTTTTTTTTTTTTTTTTTAATTTTTATTTAAGTAATTTATTCAGATTATATCTCAGTTGTTATTCCCTCACATGTATCTTCTCATTCCCCTCTCCCTCCCTCCTTCTTTCATCCTATTCCCCTCCCATAGGTCTTGTCTCCCACAATAAGATCACAGCCTATTAGGTTTCTTCCTGGTAGCCTACTTACTCTTCCTCTGAGTGTCACCAGGTCTCCCCAACAAGGAGAAGTGGTCAAATAGGGGGCACCAGAGTTCATGTCAGAGTCAGTCCCTGCTCTCCACACAATTGTAGAGAATGTGGTGTCCATTGGCTAGATCTGGATAGGGGTTCTAGGTTTACTGCATACATTGTCCTTTGTTGGTACAGTAGTTTGAGCTGACCCGCCTGGGTCCAGATCTGCCAGCCTTAATGGTCTTCTTGTAGGTTTCTAGGACCCTCTGGATCCTTCTATTTCCCCATTTTTCCTTAACCTAGAGCTACCTGTTAAGAGATGGCACTGCCGATAGTGAACTAGACCTCCTATGTCAATCATTAGTCAAGGAAATGCCCTCACAGGCATATGAACAGCCAATCTAATATAAGCATTTTGTCAACTGAAGTTCTCTCTTCCCAGGTGACCCTGGTTTGTATCAAGGTGACAAGAAAACCTCACCAGGATAAGTCCTTTCTTCCTTAAGTTGGTTTTTCCAGAGTATTTATTTCATCACTGCAATAGGAACAATAACTAAGACCGTTACTTACTTTGAACTCTAAAAACAGTTTACTACTTTGGATATTTATCACTTTTAAACTGAGCCATGGAAGAGTTTTCTCCATCTGCAGATGTTTTAGTAAGCCACCAAGACTCCAGTGTTCAGAAGCATTAAGTATACATTATATCAGGGCATTTATAAATGCCCCTTATCATCACAGCCCTGTTGTTCTAGGCACTGAAACAATGTGAGATGTGAGTGAAAATGAATAACCAAACTAAGCAAATATAACCTTCCTTTTAGGGTTGTTTATTATTCTTAGCCAAGTGAGCAATAAAACTGAACTTGCAGCTGCTCCCTTAGCATGGCAATCCTATGGAAAGATGAGGTTATTTATATTTAATAAATATAAATTTGAGTTCAATTTACATTTTATTATCACATAGATTCTAAAGTCTGTAGATATCCTAAAACAATACAGGACTTTGATCAACTTGTTCACATTTGACTTGCAACCAGTCTAAAGGCACCATAGGCTTCAGCATTATTTAGAAAGAATTTTATAACAGATTTATTGAGTTACAATTTGTATTTAGTACACTACATGTATGTACTATAAATGTTTAGAATGTAGTTTGATAAAGTCTCATTTAGATGCAAATCCTTGAGAGTAACATAAAAAAAAAAAGACGCATTCTTCATAATCTCTTCCCACCCATGTTAAGGAAACGTCTTTTGAGATTTCTGCATAGTGAGGTCAATATTGTCCTTTCCATTGCTCAACAATACTGCCATTTTAAGGATACACCACAATTGTTTTATCCATTCATATGTTGATTGATGTCTACATTGCTTCCAATTAAAGCCTTATAAGAAAAGCTGCAATGAATAATTACTTTACAATCTTTATTTGCAAATTTCTAGGAGTAAAATAGTAGGATCTTATAGTAAGTGTGTGCTGTTGCTGTTTTCTTTTATGAAAAACTACTTTTAAAGGGGTTATACCATTTTGTGTACTTACTAGAAGTAAGATTTTTAGTTTCTGAAGCTTGGGCCATAGTCAGCCAACCCCATTGCTTTTGATGTGCACTAAGCAGGGTGGTAAAAACAGAAGAGGCCCAGGGCAGATCAAAGCCATGCACCTCATGACCAGCAGTAAGGGCAGGCTCTACTCTTGTCCTACTGAGATCAGCATGCAGCACTAGGGACTCTTCTTTTTCTGCCAAGACTAGTGTCTCATGACCAGACTCCCGCATGCCAGTACAGTTTGTCTGTATGATTCCTCAGTTGGCTCTACTCCCTCTGCAGAAAAGACAGTTTGTGACTCTAACTCTACAACACATAAGTTCTGAACATTAGCCATCTCCCATTTTTACAAACAAGGACAGAGGTTCATCCCTTTGTAACTTGTGCATTGCTGTCAAGATAGGCCCTGAGTCACTAGCATCTCTCTCCACCATTAGCCCTCCGAGATTTACACTGCACTAGGGATAGCTCTTCACCTTCCCATATGGTTAATTGATTCAGGTGTCTTCCAAATATTAAATTGTGGTTTCCCTGCTGTTGTTGAATAGATTCCAGGTATACATAGAGAAATTTCAACTGTGCATTGGCTGAAATGCAGATCTAGTTTTTCTCTTAGTGCCAAATAGCAGGAGAATATGGCATAACACCTGAAGATCACTCCCTGCTGGATCTCTGTGAGAATTATTCTGGGATCCCATGGGGGAGTATTTCCAGGAGTTGCAGGCAGAACTCTATTTACAGGTCTCTCCTGCTACTGTAGGCCACCTCGGGCAACTGTCTCCCTTTAGACTGCAGCTTACCTTCCACGAGCTGATAACTGATCTCCCCAGCTCATTGCCATGTCCCACAGACATTTTTTTTTTTTTTAATTCTTCAAGTTACAATTTTTAGCTGAGCATATGAGAAGCCTGGGGGTAGCAAGCAGGAACACAGGAAACTAGCACCTGCTATTAGACTAGAGGAGACCTCAGGACCAGTTATGATCTGACTCCCTGGAACATCTTGTGAAGCATCCAGAGCCGCCCAGGTCTGCATGCATCACTGAAGGAAGAGAAATTCACCTAGAGTATTTCTAGCCCAACTTCCTCTTGGTTCCAACTGACTGAAGAATGTCTGCTTCTGCCAGTCTAAGCCTTGACTTTTTCTTACCTCAATGTGATGGGTAGAGAGACCATCTTCCCTTGAAGACAAACCCTTTGCCATGTAGGAAGATATTACTTAAGATATTACTTAAGTAACTAAAGCAAAACTATGGAACTACTCTAGGATTATAGGTCCTCAGATAATATGCTGTGAAGGGAACATGTGGTTACAGGTCAGGTTCAGTTCAAATTCACCCCTACAGATCTTTGCACTCTGGCCTGGTCCCTCAGAGTCTAGTGCACAATGTGTTACTTAGGTTAGAACACAGGCATTTGTCTCTCAAGGCACAAGTTTCCAGTAGAAGGCAGTCCAAAGCCACATCTGCTTTTGGCTTGGGAGGAGGTTATCTAATGGTTTAACGGCTGTGTTCGAATACACCCTGCTGCGCATTCCTGAACTGCACCCTTAAAATCTTCAGACCTAAAACCTTCATTTCAATTAATTCATGAATCCCATGCCTCCCAATGTAAGACTAGGAAATACGTGACTAAAAATGGTTATCAAACGCTTCCTCTTAAAGCAAAGGGACAATGATACTCCATTCCCATTTCTTTGCCAACAGACAGAGCTTGTTTGAAACTCCCAAAGTAAGAATTTTCAACAATTTAAAGAAATGAATGTCTTTTCCACTGACTATACATTTACAAATTATGTAAAACACTGCTAGACTTTTATATCTTTTCCAAATCAGAGGGTATCAGTCTCTACTCCTGTGGGAAAATACTCAGTAAAACATAAGAGCTAAAACTGGATATAGTCTGCCAGGGGCTTCTGATCTCCCCAGAGTCCTGTGGGATCACATCTGTCATCACTTGCACGCGGTGTGCTATTGTTGCAGCCTCTGGTATCTTCAGCATCCTTATTAGCATTGTCCATCACTGTTTAACTGCAGAGTCAGGTAAATTGCATTAGTTTTTTTATTCTCATGGATTTTTTTCAGGTAATGTCTTCTTCTGCATTAAAGTTAACACAAGTTTCAGTAGTTTTGTTCTTGTTGTTGTTTAAGTTGCTGAGTTCATATTT
The DNA here is from genome assembly GCF_903995435.1 of Acomys russatus. NCBI lineage: Eukaryota > Metazoa > Chordata > Mammalia > Rodentia > Muridae > Acomys > Acomys russatus. The sequence goes on from NC_067154.1 coordinate 42,141,866, forward strand.
AGGCTTTAACAAATCTTTCTCATTTTTCTTAGTACTGATCCCCCAAAGCCATTTTGAACTCTGATTATCTTCTGCATATTCATCTGTCATCAGGACACTATCCACAAATATAATTCACTGAAACTTTTTAAACAAAACACAGCCATAGATAGGAACATCAGCATTCCTCTGGACACCTTCATCCAGATACATTTTAACTGGTTCAGCCAGGAGATGACAGCCTGATGGACAACAGCCTAGGGACAATGATTGCTTTGCTTCCGGATTTTGTATGGTTTTATTGAAATCATGACCACATTGAATTATTTTTAATTTTAATTTATTATAATTTATTCAGATTACATCACGATAGTTATCCCCTTACTTGTATATTCCTGTTCCCACCCTCACCTCTCTTCTGCCCTATCCCCCTCCCCTAGACCTCTGACAGAAGGGGACTTTCTCACCCAACATGTGACCACAGCCTATCAGGTCTCATCCTGATAGCATGCTTCTTCTTCCTCTGTGTGCCCACTAGGCCTCCCCACCAAGGGGAAGTGATCAAATCAGAGCACCAAAGTTCATGTCAGAGGTAGTCCCTGCTCCCCCCACAAGCACGGAGAATGAGATGTCCATTGGCTAGGTCAGAACAAGGGAGTCTAGGTTTACTGCATGCATTGTCCTTGGTTGTTGCAATAGTTTGTGCACCTACCAGAATGGCTAAGATAAAAAATTCAAGTGACAGCACATGCTGGTGAGGATATGGAGAAAGGGGAACACCCCTCCATTGCTGGTGAGAGTACAAACTTGTACAACCACTTTGGAAAATAATCTGATGCTTTCTCAGAAAATTGAGAGTAGTGCTACCACAAGACCGAGGCATACCACTCCTGGGCATATAACTAAACGATGCTCCACCACACAACAAGAACATATATTTTTATTTTTTTAATAAGTTTATCTTTTACTTATTTTGTATGTGTGTATGTATGGGTAAGGCTATGAAATGACACATTCAGAGATCACAGAACAACTTATGGGAGCCAATTATTCCCTTTTACCTGTGAGTCCTAGGGAAGAAACTCAGGCTGTCAGGCTTGGCAGGAAGTGTTATACATGCTGAGACATCTAGCTGGTCCTCACACTGATATTTTAATGTATAGTAATTGATTTCATGTTACACTGGTGAAGTCATGGGTTGAACCAGTCACCATGGCTCTCAAAGCTTCAAATATTTGTCCTCTGGCATTTAACAGCACAACATTGATGAATGTTATCAAAACAGAAAGGTGGGTCATTTAGGACTAAATACCACACACACACACACACACACACACACACACACACACACGCGCGCGCGCGCGCACACACACACACACACACACACACACACAGTGCTAGCTTTTCAGTTCTATCACTCTATTTTTAACATCATATCCTGTTAAAATAAAATAACTGTATCTACAGTATTCCCTTGATCTATAGACTCTATGACACCATCCACAAAAGGGAATGGAATTAGCTTTATGTGTGTTTTCTGAGGGCACTCCCCCCCAGCACCTGATGATAATTTTTCTTTCTTCAGCAGTCAATTTCCCTACTACTAGTTAATTCCAAAATATATATGGCCATGAGAGGTGAGTGCACTAAATCTACACTTTCCCAAACAGAAATGCCTATCAATTTTGGAGAGTTTGTCTACCAGCTCCAGGCTTACTCCTTCTCCCTACCTTTGAATCAGAAAAGGGGCTAAAGGAAGAGGGGAAGAAACAGACAGAAGTATGCCTAGGGCTGGAACAGAAGAACCTAGGGAAAGAAAGAAGTGAAGGAGTTAATGGGACTTTTGCCCAAAGGTCCGAAATGCTGGCATTAAGCCAAGTGAAGTTCTTGTATTAGGCCATTATAAGTAGCAAGCTACAAGATGTAGGATTTTCACTAAGTTATTTGGAAACTTCCCCAAACAGCAATGAAACAAGATGGTGGGTTTTTTCCTTTCCCATTCTGCTTCCTTATTTCAGACCTTCCTCCCTCACCTAGATGATCACTTAGGTGATCCAAATCCACCTGCATCTGCTACCCTAGGATGACCCTTGCCAATTCTCCCCTTTGCTCATGACCACCTACAGGAATAACTGTGAAACTCCCAGCACACATTCTCAGTGTTATTTCCTACCGTTTCCCTGTGAACCCAACATCCTGATCAGAACATCCTAAATAGAGTAGTACTGAGTGCTGCTGTGGTCCTCGGGTGTGGCCGGGTGGATGGTGAGAGGGGCTTCCATACTGCTCTATGGTAGGAGTGCTCATGTCCACTGTGACACAAAATAGAGGATCCTAGCAAATTAATAGAGCCTCAGAGAGGACCCAGAACAGGGCCGTGGCTGCTTCCACGTCTCTACAGAAGTTCTTTTGGTTGTTGCCCAGCCTGGCACTTCCGGTTAGTGACAGTGGAAAGGGTGGCTACCCCAGAGTTTGTGTCAATTCCCCCATCAGTCCAAAGACTGTATTAAAATGCTTGTTGCTGTACAATAAAAATGGATCTACAGCTCAAATCTGGTCTCCAGAGTCTGTGTCCCAGGTTGATGACTCCTCCCTCACCCCTACTGGACCCTAGTTCCCACAGAGAACAGCGTTTCCCATATCATCATATCTACTTCTTCTTTCTTCAAAAATGATCATGTTAACCTCTCAGCAGGGCATTTGCTGAATGAGTCTTCTAGAATGTATTAAATGCTTCTGTTGTGTTATCTCCCAATGCTCCAGTTCACAGCTCTTTCCCAGGACTTTTTAAAGCATAACATAGTTACTTCTTTCCATATGTTTTACTGCCAGACACCAAGCTCTTTGAGGGACCAACCATTCTTCATCCAGATCTCCGCATCTGTGATCCTGGAGTCTCTCTCCCAAATGACCCAGGATAAGTAGTAGTTAGTGAACAGTAATGGATGAATGAGCACACTCAAAACAGCCTGGGTCCTTCATATAACCACTATACCTGTCTTAAACTCAAATCAGATTTTAATCATATTAGTTTAATCCTTTCTGACATTGGATGTAGTCAGATCAACTGCAATTTCTTTACCTCCAATTGTCAGCATCTCTAATGTCGTCGTTTGAAATCCATTTTAAATGGCTCCTTTCTACTAGTTTACCTCAAGTCAAGTGAAAGATAAATTAAGCCAAAAGATGGCTTTGCCTGCTTTCACATCTGTCAATGCCTCTCTTCCCAGTGGGGCTATTTCTGCTTCACAGCCATTCTCCTGCACACATGGCCGAATCCTCCCCAAGCGTCCCTTCTAGATCAGCCATGTGCCCATCACGACATTTGCGCCTGTCACTGCCAGCTCTCCTGTTGAATCCTGTTCGTTCTTTCCCTGCCTCATGTTTCTTTGTCTCACAAGACTCATCTCTCAGCAGCACTTGGTCACATGAGAGGGGACTGGAAACGAAAAACCCTAAAGCATAGCTCCAGCTCCAGTATCAAGCAACAGAGTGACAGAATGAAAAAGGACATATGCCTGCTGTTAGAGGATGCTTACTTTTGCTCTTATTTTAACTGTCAAAACATTTGGCAGGTTATGTCACATATAACAAGATAAATTGGGCTGGGGAGATGTTTAGTCAGTAAAGGAGTTGCCTTACATGCACAAGGACATTAGTTTGATTCCCCCAAACCCATATACAAATATTTTAAGACCTAGGCATGGGATTATGTACTTACAATCCCAGCACTGTGGAACCAGGTATAAGAGGATGCCTGATACTTGCAGGCCAGCCAACCTAACCTTATTAGTGACTCCCAGGCCAGAAAGGAGTCACAAAATAAACTGGATAGAGACTAAATGGCAATGCCTGAGGTTGTCCTCTGGCCATCACACACATACACATTCGTAGGTGCCACTTGCACCATCCTGCTCCACTCACACAGGCACATGCACAAGATAGCCTGTATATAAAGTGCATTTCCTATAGTCACATAGCACCATGTGACCCATGGACCCCAAAAGAAACAACATAGGTTCATCATAGAGACCAATGCTTAACTCCTGATTTTTACACTAATTTCTTGGACTATCTCTAGCAAATTAATCGTGTCAAATAAGTGTTTTATGTTTATTAAAATGTACATTGCACCACCAACAGGAAATGGTGCATATGGAAACCAATATATGGTAAGTGTTCAATACATGGCTGAGTCCTGTTGAGCAGCAGTCAGACACCAGACCTGTTGTAAAGTCTATATTCCTAGGACCAAGATGACTCATACCTCAGATAAATTAGTTCCTCACTAAGCAACGGAATGAAGAAGACCACCCTGATTTTTGTTTTGTTTTGTTTTGTTTGTTTTTTTGTCACTTAGCCTTTGAACTTCAGCTTCTTTATCTATAAAATGGGGATGGGGAAAAAAGTTACTTTCCTGACTCAGTTTTAGTTTTGAAAGTCAGAGTAAGTTTTCAGTAAATGTTCAGTGTAAGGGAGACCTATACAGGTTAACTGCTTAACACTCCTTCACCACTTCCACTTGAAATGGTTTTTTTTTTTAATCCAATATTTGTGACAACAACAGATAAGTGAAGAAAAAGTACTTTCCGGCTTGGCAAGGCACCTAAGAAATACTATGTAAATTGTAAATGTTAAAATAATAAAAAAAAGAAGTTCCCTACCCACAAAATCCCTGCTGCTTATGGAAAATTAGGTCTAGTGTAAATTATGCCTGTCTGTTACTGAAAACGCGGTAAGCATGTTTAAGAGGAAATCAGTATGTCTGAGAAACCACATCGTGGGAGGTTTGAACTGATACACATCTGTTTGGATGCTCTGAAAGTGGGCTGGGGTTGAGATACACCTGAAATCCTGCATACCTGTGTTCCATAATACATACACTCTGCTTTGTCCATGCAGTTAGGGTTTCATTGCTCTAAAGAGACACCATGGCCGCGGCAACTCTTGTAAAGATCTAGCCAATGGACAGGACATTCTCCACAGTTGAGTGGAGAATGGGGTATGACTTTCACATGTACTCTGGTGCCTCATATTTGACCATGTCCCCTGGAGAGGGAGACCTGGTGGCACTCAGAGGAAGAATAGCAGACTACCAAGAAGAGACTTGATACCCTATGAGCATATAAAGGGGGAGGAGGTCCCTCTCAGTAACAGTTATAGGGGAAGGGAGTAAGGGGAAAATGGGTGGGAGGGAAGAATAGGAGGATACAAGGGATGGGATAACCATTGAGATGTAACAAGAATAAATTAATTTAAAAAAAAAAAAGAAAAACATGTAACTGGGGCTGGCTTACAGTTTTAGAGGTATAGTCTGTTATCATCATGGTGGGAAGCATAGCGGCATGCAGGTAGACATGATGCTACAGAAGGAGCTGAGAGTTCTACATCTTGATCTGATCCGAAGGCAGCAGAAAGGGACTGTATTCCCCATTGGGAGGAGCTTGAGCATAGAAGACCTCAAAGCCTGTCCCCATGATGATACATTTCCTCCAAAAAGGCCACACTTTCTAATAGCGCCACTCTCTGTGGACCAAGCATTCAAACACATGAGTCTATGGGGGTCATACCTATTCAAACAACCACACATGCTTGAGGCACAAGTAAGTTTGGTTGATACATAGGCCATTTTTTTTATTATTATTATTTTGGCAAATTTCTCTAGTCAGAGATGTCACACTGTTTTACAAAAAAAGTCCTGGAACCATTGATTCTAGTCAAGCTGCAGGAACAAGTTCAGTTTCTATGAAAGAAAGAAAGAAAGAAAGAAAGAAAGAAAGAAAGAAAGAAAGAAAGAAAATTACCTAAAATTTCAACCTAGGAAGAGAAAACAATTGTCTTCTGTGAGGTATTGTTGTTGGTTGGGTTTTCCTTGGATTCCCCCTCGCCCCCCCCCCATTTATCCTGATTCAGAAGTTCAAATATAAAAGCAATCACTTAGTGCTTTGGGGAACCTGAGGAATCACATGTCCCTGTACCATAGAAGAGAAACGGGCAGTTCAACGCCATTCACCTCATAAATAGAAAAAATATGTCAGAGAAAATGAAGGTCTAAACCTTCACTGTCCCTTCTAAGGGCATGCCCCTCAGTGGCCAGCATGTCTCCCACAAGACCCTGGTCTTAACAGTTCCCACTGTCTCCTAACCGTGCCACAGTGAAAGCTATGTCTGTGTTGGACTTTGGGAGCCACTTACTAACCCAATTACAGCCCCTTCTTTACCTCTGTAGAAACCAGATAAAGGGATACAACTGAGTAATATAAAATTGCTCTCAGAGTAACATGAATATATCCTTTCGGCTCTGCCTTCAAGAACCTGTGCCCTCTAAGCCCATTTCTCTCATCATCTCATGCAGCCCCACCCCTCACCGGCTTGCCTGCATCAGTTATCATTTCATCTTTATCGTCCATCTCTAACAATGTGTTGGTCTCTCGTTTACACCTTAAGTCACTCTCCCCAGTGACCGTTTCTCCTAGGGAGCAGCAGTTTCTCTACTGGTCCCAGCTGTTCATTATACAGCACTAAAGCCTTTGCTAACATCTCAGTTCCCAAGCTGAGTGAAAATTCTCCCTCAAAATGTCAATGTGGTTTCCTAAAGTTTCTCTGTTTTAACACCTTGATCTACCGAAGCTTAGCCCTACCACCCACAGCAACCTTCTTGGCCTAGTTCCTGCTACTTTGTGACACTGTTTTTGTTGCTGCTGGTGGTGGTGGTTTGTAATAGCTCTGGTTGTGTTCTGGTTTTCTGTTTCTTGACTAGCTTCTAAATGTCAATATTCACCAGGATTCTATCCTCAGCCATTTTGATGTTGTTTGACTCTGACAATCAATTTAGCTACAAGTTGCTTGCAGCAATTAATTATACAATGACTAGTGTTTGCTGATCTTTCAATAAATAGCAGTAGTTCTAACAAATCTCTCCAACTTCATCTCCTAGCCCATATGGCCATAAAACTCATGTTTTATACTTTCAGATGTGTCTTCATGTTTCTGCAGACATTACATTCCTCCTGGAATCCCTTGGCCTCTCACCCAAGATTTTTGCAGAATATTGCAATACCTATTAAGTATGACCTTCTCCTTGCAGTCTTTCTGGATGCCCTAGTCAGAATCTACTTTCTTCTTTAGAATATGCTTCTGCTTCCATAATCTAATTGCTTTATGTCTTGGATGACAGTGTGGCCTCTCTAACATCCAGGGCTTCAGGTTGCACTTTCCATAGAAGAGATGCATTCAATGGAAAGCCCAGCCATTGAAACATTTAAAATATGGTTCTACTTTGAATTTGCAGCTTTCCATACCTAGTTCATATATATTTTATAGTCCATAAGAACACCTCTCCAAAAGTTATGTTCCCTTTCATGTTTTTCTTTATACTATTTAATGTCCCTACAGAAGTTCAGGTGATAAACCACCTGTTTCTTTCCCACTCAGCTGGCATCCATGTCATTTCCGGCTTTAAATTTTGAGGTTGGCTTAACCTTTTAACAGTTTTTCCTCCATGGACAGACTTCTGATTCTACATCTTCCAACCTTTGGAACTTCTCTGCATAGGAGAAGTCTTCAGATGTCACAGGATATAAGTAGGACAAGTGTAGGACAGGGAGCAAGCTAAGGACACTCATATGAAAGAACTGTGATCGTCACAATATTAACATGTGATTTCCTCCTCTTGGTTTAAAATGGTGCTCCTCTGCACATTTGCTCTTTTGTACCTTCAAAACATGCATAATTCATGCATCTGTTTGTGGGACATTTTTATTATTCAAATATTACCAAAAATGAAATGCCGTAAAAAGGAGAAAGAAAAGGAAGGGGAACAGGATATATCTCTCTCTGACTTTCAGACCCATTACCAAGGTCAGTATATGTACACAAAAAATAGAAGCTCACGTCCTCCCCTCCCCTGCCTATCCATTTATATATAGAAACTGTTTTTCCATTTACAGCAAACGGGCTATATAAAAATATACAGGCAACTTATCATAGCTGTCCTTGACCTAGATGTTATAATCAGTAGTTTGAGTTATGAAAAGAAATGTACAACAGTTAAGATGGTAAAAGATTTTTTTTTCAATTTTTAAAACAATTTAAAATGGCCATTTCTGCAATAAGATATTTCACCTACTTGTTTGTGCTTAATGCATTCTTGTGCTAAAAGATGAAAGAATGACGTTGACATGAGCGTAGTGTGTACTGGTCACAAGCATGGGTGTCCTGGCATGAAAGTGTGCCTTGAAACACTCATTCCCTTCTGCTCATGGTAGAGAAAAGGAAGGAAGGGGTGCGGTAGTACAGGCCTTACACCTGTTGGTTGGCAGAGCAGCGTGAAGAGCTACTCCTACACTGTCTCTGCCAGGCTCATCTTCTCTATTCCATTGTTGTTTTATTTTCCCCACCTCCCTAAATATCCTTTCTTCTTTTGTAGGGAATTTTATTTTATAAGGAATTTTGTATTCCCCTGGTCCCTTCTCATTCCATTTTTATTCAAATCTATCAGGCCTATTTAAAACTCTTTCCGCCCCCCCTTCCACAGCCCCCCCCCCCGCCCCGTTTCTCTCTGCTAGTCCGTCTGTGTTTGTCTTTATGCCATGTGCTTCCTGCCGGTCTCAGCGCACTGTCCCCTCCCTCCCTGAGCTCCTGCTTTAGGAATAGAGGCAGCTAGAAGCAGCAGCTGCTTCTCAGAAAGCAAGCGAAACAGAATGAAATGGAGCTGATGAGCTGTGTGAATGCATCGGCGAGGGAAACACTTTACTTGAGTTTGCGCCCACACAGGCATTATTTGTGGGAGAGACAAGGGAGAGATTTAACCCACAGGAAGCTTCAGTGCGTGCTGACTCACGGGTCAAGGCCAATCTACAACAATCTTCCTGAATTGGACACTCCAGCATAGTTCAGGATGACAACAGACACCTCTTTTCATTCAATTCTCAGTCGCTTCTGCCTGTATTAAGGTCCTTTTTTAAAAAAACACCCAGATTTTACCATTCCCTAAAGGGCCTCTTTAAACTGAATTTCTTTAGGAAATTCTTCCTCCCATTTGGCGCAGGGGAGAGCAATTTGTCTACTATCCAATAACAGTGTATTAGTCTTCACTGTAAGTGCGCACTATACCCTGTCTTTGTGGGCAGTGTAGCCTAGCAAACAGAAGGCAAAAATGCTTAACTCCCAAATTTCAGGGGACTGGACAAGGTACTTACTTGGCTGACAAAAACTTTGTCCTCCAGCTTCTTCTATTTTTATGTCTTTTACTTTTGTTTCTTTTTTTTTTTTTTTTACTTTTCCCTTTCAGACTCCCTGATAATGTACCCAGGGGAAGTGCACTCGGTCATATGCATGGGGATTGGCAATGAACTCATGGGTGGTTTAAAGGTCATGCCCTTGTCTGCGGCATTTATTCACTGTGGACATGTATGTCACCACGAGATTCCAACTCTCTGCCCAGCTGCTTCAAATACTGAGCTTCCTTAAGAGCCCCGCAAACTCCCTTCACAGCACAGAACCCTGTTAAATTAAGCCTTGTAGTTTTCACAAAGCAGAATTTCCTCAGCTTCTTTCTTCTCATTGTAGGAAACTGTCTTCACTTACTCTCCTGATGGTCTTCCAGGCTCAGAGAGGGGCCTCTTCTCAAGGCTCCCCAGATGAATTCTCTAAAAATGTTACGACCACCCACCGTTTCTTCAGGCCATTTGCATTTTTCAGAAAAAGCAATGAGTATTGGGCAGATTAATTGATCCAATCATGAGTGCAAGATTAGCAACACCCTCTCTCTTTGCACCCCTCCATGGACAGTCAGAATTCTGGAATAGGTAGACAGGCCTTGTTACCTGGACTTTATCAGCTATCCTTTCCAGGGCCATTCTCACAAGATAATTTCCATCTGTCAGCGCATAGGCATACTTGAAAACTCAAGGAGTGGTATAAGACTTTACTCACATGTACACACACACACACACCACACACACACACACACACACACACACACACACACACACACAATGTTTCCTTCATCTTCCCTTGGGCAGCATTGTCAAACATTATTTCCGGGTTTTTTGTTAGTTTGTTTCACAGATTCTACATAATGTAGGTACAACCTCGCCTTCGTCTTCTTCAGGTTCAGGTGCATTTGCTAAATTGATACTGTGAAAACATATCATTCGCCCCATTCCATCCTCATCTCCCACAGAGTGTATACTTCTCATGTTCTTGCATCTCCTGAGGTGCACTGCTCTGAGCCCCCACCCCATCCCCCACCCCCACCCCTGCTCCATCTCTCCCTCCGAGCTGAACTAGCTTTTCCACCCTGGGCTTGGCCACTGTGTTACAGTTGCTCTGCAGTTTTGGATCCAGTTCTTAGTAATAGAATCTCTTTAAAGGCCCTTGCACTTATTTTTCTTGACTAACTCTTTAATAATGGCAAAAGATATGTTCTAGCAGTTTCTTTAGAATGAGTAATTAAGAGATAAATTTCCAATTTCTGTATATTTTTTGTGGTGTTAGAGAGATGTCTTAGTGTCAAGAGCACAGGATGCTCTTTCGGAGGACCTGGGTACAATTCCCAGAAAGCACATGGTGGATCACAACTTTCTTTAATTATAGTTGTAGTGGATCCAGTGCCCTCTTCTGGTCTTGGAAAGCATCAGGCATGCACATGGCAAGCAAACACAGGTGGACAAAACACCCATACACATTAAAGGGAAGAAAGAAAGAAAGAAAGAAAGAAAGAAAGAAAGAAAGAAAGAAAGAAAGAAAGAAAGAAAGAAAGAAAGAAAGGCCATAATAATAAAAAAATTAGGCTACATATGTTTTATGTATTTATTTTGCAAATTATTTATTTATTACTCAGGCATTGGCTTTGTACAACATTCTAGGTACTCAGAACTTTGAAGATATTTTCCTTCTCATCTCTTAATAAAATAACATGCTGCTATGTTATGTTATTTTTAAAGGGCTTTTTAAAAATAAGTACTGTGGCATTTTTGTTTGTTTGTTGCATTGTGGCATTTTAATGTTCCTTGTTCCTATCCCCATATCAGCTCAGTGTGTCCTTGAAATACTTATAATAGTATTCTACATTTATTGATATGATAACTTGATATGATGGCAATATTGTAAAATGATTACAGAATCCCTGTGAAAAGCCCAGGAGTCTTTATAACAGCTTACAAGATAATACAAAAGGTAACATGAGAAATACAGATAATTATGATAATTTTGAGATTTTACAAAAAGATATTTTCCTAGTTCAAAACACATTAGTTCTAGAAATCAATGCAATGTCACAAGATGGGGAAAGACCAACAGAGCACAACAAAGCTGGAACTCATGTTCCCCTGACTTTCACCAGAGAGCTAAGACATTTTAACTGAAGGGGCAAATAGTCTCTTCAAGACATACATCAGGACAACAGCACTTCTACAACCAAGTAAAACAAGACTGGCAATGCCTGAGTATCGTCTTCACTCAGCATACACAAGAATTCCACTCAAAACTGATGAATATATGAAGATGGAAATGAAACCAAAAAAGAAACATGGTCATTAATATTTGCTAACTAAGGATCAGTCAGTGTTTACTTAGTTGTGACACCAAAATTATAATCAACAAAGAAAAAAAGACAAATTTCAGTTAATGAAATTAATGTTTTTTGCTCTTTGGAGGATATCAACAACAAACATTTAAAAGGTCACATAATGAGAGAAAATTTCTGCACATTGTATCTCTTTTAAGGGAGCAATATTCAGAATGTAAAAAGAATTCATTATTCAAAAATAAAAATTAAAAATTAAATAATGACCAAAAGTGAATAAGCCATTAACTAAAGAAGATATATAATGGCCAATAAGATCAAGAAAATATGTGCAGCTTCTTAACTCATAGGAAAAACACACAATGGCTTACAACTTGGCCAAAGTAAAGAACACGCAAATAAAGTGCTCGTGGTGATATGGTGACATTGAACCCTCATCATGCTGATTTGTAATGCAAAATGATACAGCCATGTTAAAAATACTTAAGTAGTCTTTAAAATCTTAAACACAGAGTTTAAATATTTCCACTCCTGGATGTATACTGAAGACAATAATGAACATATATCCATTGCAAAGCATGCACATGGCAGGATTCTTCATAGTCATGGAAAGGTGGAAATGATATAATTTTTAAATGTTATACCTTCACATGAAATACATTTTTAAGGTGGGATAACAATTGAGATGTAATATGAATAATAAAATATATTATAAAAATAATAAATAAATAAATAGGTACATTCCTTACACATACATGTGGATGAACCTTGACAATGCACTAAGTGAACAAAAGCAGGGGTGACCAGTGACTTACCAAAGAATGTCTGTTCAGTTATTTCAAATATCCACAGGAGGTAAGTTGAGATGGACAGATTCAGCTGTCACATTAATTGGCTTGGGGTCACAAGAAATTAGAAGAGTGAAGAAACCTAGTGCAACTGTGTTCAGACTTTCTTTCTGGGTGATGAAAACTGTGCTGAAGTTAAATAATCGTGAACGTACTAAAATGCGGAAGAGGGCTGAAAAGTTGCCCCATGGTTAAGAGCACTTGGTGCTCTTACACAGGGCCTAGGTTTGGTACCCAGCCCCTACATGGTGGCGTAAACCCATCCATAACCAGTTACAGGGGATCCAGCTTCTGAATGGCATTGCATGCCATTGTCACATTGTTCTTTGAATTATTTTGTTTAGAATCATACAAAAGCAATGTCAAGAAGCAAGCCCTATATAATCTGAGCTAAAAATAAAAAATTAAAGGGGGGGCTGCTTTTGATATTTCTTTCTGAAAATGGTATCTGGGAAGGAGCTGGGAGTTTTTCTTCTTCCTCTTAGGCCCCTTGTTTTAGTATCCATAGATTAACCAGCATAGTACTTGATTTTTCACCACTCAGATCTTGCATCTAATAAGATATGAAATCCTTTCAGGTGCCCATAAGGTGGGGTCAGCTGCTGCTGAAAGTTCTTAAGACAGCCTCTCTCCAGATCCTCTTGAAAATGTCTGGTCTCCCAAGTGATCACAAGTCAAAGGGGGTAGGGGTGAGCGCATGAGAGGAGAGCCTTCTCTCTTAACAGAGTGTGGCTAATACACTTTGGTTTGAGGACACTTACTCCCCTACATTCAATACATTTTTTACCAATATCTTGCTTTTAAGATACCAACATTCCCAGAAGGCCTGTTTGATCATCTCATTCCAAAACTCAAATTGCTCTGCCTTCACAAAAACAAGTACAAATTTTGATGAGTAAGTTAAAGTGAATTTTGCACCCTGCAAGAAGAAAGACCCCCATGAAGACTTAATAAAATAAAAGACTCAGACAGCCAACGCCTAGCAACAGAGCAATGAGGAGTTTGAAAGGATGGAGGTGAGCACAAGAAAGACTGAGCGTGCAGGCCAAAATTAGCCCACTCAATCCTAACTCAACAGAGTTAGCATCTCTTTATTAAATATTGTCTGTCACGGGTGACCCAAAGGAGGCTTAGAGAGATTGTCACTACCAAAATTTAGTGGACAGTGGTCCATACAGAATCACGATGAAGGTATGTCTGCCTACAAAATCTGTGTCCTTGCTTGTTAGTCCACACTGTAGGCACCTGACCAATCCAGTGCCAGGCATTGCTCTGGAGCCAGGGTAAGAACATGCACCACCAAAAGCCGGCCTCCTTCTACAATTTAATCTATTTTCAGGAGCAGTTCAACCTAATCTCAACTATATGTCCTCTCCAGAACACCAAAGGATAGCCAGCTTTTTGAAATGGCACTTTTTAATTTTTGAAGTCTTTTTAAAAGTATGATCAATTTAGCATGTGCAAAGTAACAAAACTTTACTTTCTTTATTGTTATTTTTCCCTGCTACACTTTACTTTTACTCATGGATAGCCACTGTGATGTATGTGTTGGGTATAGTGTGCCCTGTGCCCTTTCAACATGTGTATGCTATGTGTAACAATCAAATCAGGGTTCAGGGTTCTGTGTCCTTTGGTAACTCATTTATCTCTGCAGAATAAAACTAATGGCAACAGTCATAGGATCTTCCAATCCTTATTCTATCACTCAGCAGCCGCATGATTGTAGCTAAGAAAATGTAGATCTCTCATCTGAATGATGAAATAATGAAAAGTTCTGTATCTCAGGTTTGGAGATGATGATTAGTGGCATCATACATGCAAGGCAGACAGAGAGAATGCACCTGATAAAATCCAAGTGCAGGCTGCTTTACTGAAAACCTTGTCTTAATTCTTCAGGTGCTTTAGAGTCTAAAAAAGAAATACATTTATTTCAAAAAATATTTTTCTGATTAAATTAATGAAGATTAAATTCCCAGAAGATTAAATCCCCAAAGAAATTACTTTTTAGCAAAGTGCCTTTTTGGGTAGTATAAAACACATTATTTTATACTGGTATGTTTCATAATTATAAAATTATTTTTAGAACAGTAGGGGACCTGTGGCCTAAAAGATTAAATATCCTCAATTGGCAAAGGATTTCTAAGTTTGGTAATTTAGACATTAAAGAGTGCCACAGAAATTTAACTTGGTTGACTTATACGGGTCTACAACCTTTGTCTTTTTGAAAACAAGTCCATTTATTTTTCATCATTATTCCCTAACACTTAGTGTGTTGCTAAATGTTTCTCTTCTGAAAATAAAGATCTGAGAAATAATGCTTAAAGCAGCATCTCTGATACAGCAGCCATCAATGTTGTGCCAAAAATGTGTATAAAACACCAGAGATGCCCGATGTCAAACAGATGAGTAACTGTAAGGTTGTGTGGTCCAAAATGACAGTTTTCATACCATTTTAATGCAGATCATGTAATATGTTCTGTATCTGAAAATGCATTTCTATATATTTTCTAATAAAAATTAGATAAGTATTTCTCTGATTGCTTTCCCAGTTATTATTAAATATTTAAAAGATAGCATAGTGATGAAAAGACAAGGAAGGTAATATTTATCTAAGAGGAAAGCAAAAGGCTGGCTTGACCCTGGGTAACCTTTTTCTCCATTATAGTGTCATTTCAGAAAGAGGTGGAATTATTTATTACAATGGGCAAGGAGCAGACCTCTGCATTTGTGCTTTGTGAATGAACTCATTCATTTGCAGTTGCGTTCATTAAGCTATATTTTTACAGGACTCTGAAATCTCCTTTCAAATAAAGGCTGCCAATAATAGAATAACATTTGCTTGTTACTATAAGTTCTACCTAGAATTTAAGTAGGTAAAGTCCAATTAGCTTAAGGATAAAACATGTATCGTAAGGTTTTTCCTTTTTAAGCTCCATTGCAACCTTACTATACACGAAACATTGCTCTTAAATTATAGTTGATGTTTTGAACACATAGTTCACAGTTAGGTTGACTATTTCTTTATTATCATAGCAACTCATGGGTAACCCTCTGGAATTTTAAGTAAGGGGACTTTAGGTATATGGAGGATTAGTTCCAAGACAAATATCTATGGATATTATTAATACAACATCCAACCCACCAACTGATATGAAAATCTGTTGGTGTCTTTAACAGTATGGCATTTGCATTCAGCCTATGTGCAACCAGTTATTCATTTAAAATTATCTCTTATAGTACTTATTTTTATGCAAAACAAATGAGAAATCATTTTTCTACTATATAGAAGATGGGATTCTGGCAAGAACTAAAAGTCTGTGAGTGGTCAATACAGGTAAATAGTTCCAATCTAATGTTAGTTGAGTCCATATGTACAGAAGCTATCAATGAAGAGAAATTTGTGGATACAAAACCTGAAAAAACTGAAGTGAACCCACATGCCATAATTAAAATTGAAAGGGTAAGCCTCATTATATGAGTGTCAATAGCTTGTAAGTCAGCTAGCTCTAGAGATGGACACATAGGTAAAAACATAGATGCTTATAACTGTGTCCATTGAGGGATCCTGAGCACAGTACTCAACACCTGGTGCCCAGTGTTGTGTAGCTGTTTCCTCAATGTTGGAACACTGATGTCTTGAATGAGGGCAGCTTTAATGACTCAAGTGAAGCCCTCACAAGATAGGATTTAGTATTATCCTTTCATAAAGAGATGAGGCAATATCAATGGGTTCAGTTCACAATGAGACCTTCTTCAAGGCCCTCCACTTCCTTGGGATAAATATGAAATAGTAGAGCTGTCCAGTTGACCAGGGGACTCTCCAATGGTGCAAATTTTCATGAGTTGTGCATGTCATGGATGAGACTATTCAGTAGTGTAGCTGCCCATTTGTTGCCCAGGGGACTTTCTAGTATTGTAACTGCATTTAAGTCACCAATACTCCTGTAAGTAAACTCATAAACTCATTGGTACAACAAGGTTTTATGGATTTTTTTGGTCTGTCATTTACTTCTCAAGCTAGATGAATAATCTCTTAATAAAAATTCAAGCAATGCCCAGATCTTGTCTTCTACATCCAAAGGAAGTAACAATCTGTGGGAAAATGGCTAATACCTGCGGTGGGACATAGAAAATAAAGATAAGTCTTGAACATTCTGTCTAATAAACAAGGGCATGTTCAAAGGATGGTGGGGACCTGTCACTGTGAAACAGAAGATATCAGGGAAAAAAATCTGGACCCTTCAGCAAAATACAAATTATAATGATGGACCATCAACTATAACATAAAACAGGAAACCATGAATAAGGAAAAACAAAAATAATAAAAAACATAAAACAACAATCACTTCTAAGTCTTCCTAAACACACACACACACAGACACACACACACACACACATACATACACAAATGGTGAAGTTGAACAGTAACTTTAGAAGTAAGGGACTTGGAAGGAATCACCTGAGACAAGTGATGACCCAAGTGAATGGAATTACAGATTGTCCACCGTGTGTCTCAACCAGGATCATCACGGCTCAGGGAGCAGAGCCAGACTGACTATGGGAAATGCCTACGAATTCTAAAGTGAGAGACATTCCAGAAAACAACTGCCAATCATGAGATACTGAAACCAAGTAGCCATTAATAATGCAACTTGACTTAGTTCATAGGGCATTAAAACATCCATGAGTATGGACATGCATGAGCACCAACGTCCCTGTTACTTAACTGTTGCCTGGAGGTTTCGCGCTACAAAATGAAGAAAGACAATTGTCTTTGCTTCTAAGACAGCAGCATGAAGGATGTAAATGCCAGCACAATTTGTTGCTCAACCTTAGACTTCTTAGAATTTAGATTCGACATACTCGGGACCATGAATGAAGCCACCTGGTAGTTTCCTCCGTATTGAGGCCCTAATTCGTTCTGCAGACATCTTGACTGGAAACATCAATAACTGGTTGGCTGGGTAACCAGGACACTTTAATTGTTTAGAAAGCCCAACATTAGGCTTTCTGCCAATGCTCCTCTGCAACAGCGGGTGGTTAGCACATCGCTTCTGCAACCCAGAGTTGCAGCCATGAGCTGAGATGTAAGGCAGAAGCCTGTGGACAGTAGTGATGTGATTCACAGCCTCGGCCATGAACAGATTTCTAAACTAGTATTTTGAGCCTTTTGCATGCAAGGGAGAAAAGAGACAGCATTAAGAAATCTGCTACTGGGCCGTTCCAGATCAGGTTCTACTGAAAGTGCAGTGACTAATAGACCTATACCATCAGTCACCAAAACAAGTGCTCCACCCTGGCCCTGCTTCTCTACTGTATGCAGAAGACTTAAGAGAAACAGGGGACTACTGCAAGGACTCTAAACCAACTTCAATTTCTTCCTAAAAAACAGAAAGGAGTCAAGTGATGCCACACACCAAACCCTTAGCGGATTTTCTCTGGCTCCCATTAGTAGAGGATAGTTTTAAAAAAGAAAAGGACAGTCAGACAGTCACCACATGGTGGCTAAGAACAAGAGTCTTCCTTAGCACCATGACAACAAAACTGGGATTATCTGCAAGAGCTGGTGCTGGCATGGAATCGCACTGTTGAACTATAGTGTGGGGGTGGCAGGGCATAAGCTTCTCTCGAGGATATGACCTGACATTGGAGATAACTGTAGATTAGTATTGCATGACAACAGTTTAATTTCCCATGTTATAACTTATTTTATCATATTTTTATCTTAAAAGCATTTATCTTTAATTTAATAAACAAATAGTTTTACTTTCCTAGCAATGCTTTTAAGAACTTTATAAATATTAACTCATTTTCTCTTCATAATAACCTTAATCCAACTTTATGGATGAGGGTGTTGACCATGGTGTGCCTCCATATCATGAAAAGATTTCTGAAATTTGTTAACTGGAGACACTTTAACAGACTCTGATTTCTTTTTAAATCAGCATTGAAACACAGGTACATCTGCAATCAACGTTCTAGTCCACCCCAAGCATGCCTAGGAATCAGGAGACACAAACAAGATACCTTTGTGTTTATAAAACCAACGCCACAATAAACACTTTTACAAAGCCAGACTGATTATCCTGATGGTTTTATTTATTTTTAGATTACTTTATTATTTCAGCTAAAATGTACACAAGGTAGACTCTAATAGCTTTCTGTTTCCCTGACCAGGTCTCTCTCTCTCTCTCTCTCTCTCTCTCTCTCTCTCTCTCTCTCTCTCTCTCTCTCTCTCTCTCTCCTCTCGTCTTCTCTCTCTCTCTCCTCCTCTCTCTCCCAGCCTCTCTGCTCTCTCTCCCTCTCCCCCACCCAGTCCCTCCCCCAGTGTGTCTCACTTCTCACTCCCTCAAAGAACCAATTATCAGAGTGCTCTCCTTCCCTTACAAACAAGGGGAGTTAAGAAAGGGATTGCTGAAGGAGAAAGCCTAATAAAGAAGGATATGCTTCAAAGGCAGAGCACATCAAAGCTTCATGCCAGGGAGCACGGAGATCTCGCTGAGCCAGGCTGGCTTGGCCCCCTTCACCCCTTGCCTTGTGACTCAAAGCACCAGGCAGTCAGGACTCAGCAGTGTTTTGAGAGCTTGAGCCAGGCAGGCTACCTCCAGCTGCACCAGCTGGGACGAGTGATGGATACATACCAGGTGTTACATCTTTTGTTTTGATTAGATAAATGCTCTCAATAGATATCACTGAATAATATTATCACCTAATTCTCCCGGGTGTTTTTTTTTTTCATGCTTGAAGTATTTGACAGGAGTTTTCAGATTAGGTAGCATAAATGCAAGGCAAGGAGGATTTGTGTCAGCATAGCTTCTGTGCTGAGTGCAGAAAGACGTAAGGATGAAACATGTGTGGTGATGTCATCAGAACTGTATTACTGTAGCTTCAACAACATAAGTTACAAGAGCAGAAATGAGTGAACTCCAAAGGACTTATCAAGAAAAACAAAAAACAAAACAAAACAGAAAACAAAAAAACCAGTGAAGGCTTCATCTTCAAACGAGGCAGCGTTGACAATGCAAGTGTCCAGATGGAAACAACGATTCTGATTGTCACACCAATTACTTTGAACATATGGGTGCATGTTATCAGATAAACGAAGCACTTGGGTGTTTTTGTCACTTTCAATTTATATCTTAGCTGCACTGTGACTGCAGACCCAGAGCTCAGTCTCTCTTTTTGCTTAGTATCACTACTGGCTATACACGTCCCTCTGTGCTTTCGTTATTGGCCAGCCCAAGAACCTCCCAGGAGAAGAAACGGTGAGTACCACCTGAATGACAATTGATGGATTTTTAAAAATGCAAATACAGGTCTTTGTAAGTAACACCATGGCTGGCAGTTGATCTGCAAGGCCCTGCAGACTTCACAGGAGCCTGTTAAGTCTCTGGCCATTAACCTCACAAGTTAACTTCCTAAGAATCTGAACCTAACGACAGTTAATGATGCCAGAGTCTACTCAGTGTGCCAGCTCTGTGATCCCATGGTACAAGCAGGGCAATAGAAATGAACTGGGGACGAATATCTATTCCATCTCGTGCAAAATCAAAGCCTATAATTGACCCATAGCCAATATCCTGCTTAAGAAGCCTAGAAATAATTCAACATATAATGCTGTCAGCCCTATTTCACCTGCCGCTAAAACCCATATTTTTCTGAACCACCTACCATTTGGGGCATGCAGAGCTATCTATAATAGAGATTTGCTTGTTAACGTGCACAGAAATTGCAATACACCATTGCAATGGCCACCTGAATAGCTCAGCAACTGGCACTGGCTGTTTCTTCTCCTTTACCTTACACAGGAGAAGCTTGTACTTAGGGATGGTACAAGGTTGAGGCAGTGGGACTGTATGCTTTACCGGATCAGCCACTTTAATTCCAGCAGCTTAGGCATGGTGCTTCCCTTCCCATTGACTTTGATCTTGTGCCACAAAAACACAAGGGAAAAATTACGGATCCCCAACATCTCATCTTTTACCTTTTGAATATTTAAAGGTATAGGTATTTGGTGCTGAGTTTGTGGTCTTGTTTCAGCCCCATCCATGATTGTCTCGCTGGTAGAGAATGGGAGTTTCCAAATAGTAAAAGTGTGAGAGAAACACCATTAAAACTGTCATTCCTCCACTATATTCAGATATAATCTAAGCCAAGTTCATGCACCTACTTGTAGAATGCCTTCTCTGTCCACAAGGTCATTTTATTGTAATATGAACACTGCTACAAAGACTTTCTTGCATGTTACCATTACCCAGGGGTTTCTACACCATGTCTAGCAAATAGATGAATGAGACCTTCTCAGAAATGCAGCATTCATCTTCTTGTATGTACGGTGACAATCACCATGTGTTAGTTTATCCTGTTGGATGGTTTCCTTGTCTATCCACTTAACTCTTTAACTAACGACTCCCTTCAACTTTAAACCCAACCAAACTTTTCTGAACAAGTCCAGATATTGAATGAGTGAGCAGGCTTCCAACTCCATAGGAATATTTGAGCAACAAATGTGCCTCCTCTGTAAATCTCTTCTTTTCCTGAATTTTAATATAAACAGCTATGTTGTGTAAGTATTTTGAGAGTTGAATAATCTAAGTATTAAAAATTGAAAATTTTAGTTGGAAAAAAAGTGAGAGTAACTTAAGTTAGAATGAGGAAATAACCTCCAGTTCATAAAATTAAATCCATTTGATATCTAATGACAATTCAGGGGCTACACAGACAGTATAGTTTATCATGAGCAAATAATATTAATTGAAAGGTGTTTGTGTGCCCTAATGAATGTATAAACATGATCTTCCAAATGAAAATGGAAACATACTATCATCTTACCATGTGCAAAACTTATTTGAAGAATTTAACACTCATTTATGATTTAAAATACAATTCAAGAAAATTAGTTAAAAAGAGCTTCCTTAATGTTCAAATAATATTGTATATAAATGTATATAAAGTTGCATACAAATACAATTCCTGTTAAATTTTTATGGAAAAAGAGCTTCCTTAATCTGCAAAACTAATTTTATACTAAATATATGTTTTATATATAAATTATATTTAAATATAATGGTGAAATATCAGCATCATTCTCTTCGAATAGAAATTGAAAAGAAGGTCTAAAATTATCAGTTCCTTTATGCACTGTGTGTAAGAGTCTAGATGATTTATTAAGGGTCAGAAAGAAATGCAAATTTGTTTACAGATTCAATTCATACTCTGGTGGGCTTTTTAAGAAACTTGATACACAATACTAAAACTTATATGGAAAAAATCATGAAGACTAGGCAAAACCTGCTGATGAACAATACAATAAAAACTTGATCAATATGATCCCAAAGCTTATTGTGAGCGTGAGATAATTAAATCAGTTGGTATTAGCTGGTATTAGCTTGTGGGTAGGTCATGGATAGAGAGATCAGTCACGACAATCAAACACAGACACACACTCAAAAGAACAGTGTCAAAGGGATAAGCTATTCACCTTGTTAGAAACTCTAACAAGCTAGGAATAGAGGTCTGACAACAAGTACATGTCTGCAGCTAACGTGCTGCTTACTGGCCATAGACGGAAGAGTTTTCTTCTAACACCAGAAATAAAGTGTGGATGTCGCACGTCCCCTGTCATCACCCCTTTAATATGCTGCTAGAAATCCAAATCTCTGCACAGTACAAAAGAATACATAAAAGACCGTTCAAATTTGAAGATTAGAAAGAAAATGCATTTTTGAGGTGACATCCCAAGAAATCTACAAGAGGAATCTGAAAATGACAAATTAGTGCTGTGGGGAGGGAAAGAGAGCAAGAGCGAGAGAGCGAGAGAGAGAGACAGAGAGAGAGAGAGAGTACTAGGTGACCACAGATATCTAGCACTCTCCACATGCTAACTGTAAACATTCACAATCCCATTTATTAAAATAATGCTGCTGAGGAACAAAATACATAGCAGTATATTTAAAAGGTGTTCTGAGCAAAATTGGTATGCTAAAAACTACAAAATGCTAATCATATAGTTAATGTTCTAAATAAGCAGAGAGAAATGTATTCGTGGACTTGAAGACTCAATATACTGAAGATGTAGAGATTTTATATAATTATGACATTTCCTTTTCCTCTTCTCTCCTTCCCATCAACCCCTCTCTACTCTCCTTCATTCACAATTTTTTATCTTTATTATATGCATATATGTATATACATATATTCATAGATATATCCTGATCAGTCCATATAATATTATTTGTATGTATGTTTCTAGAAAATGTAGATTTAATGCAATGTCTGTCAAAAATCCCACTGGGAATTCTGTTGACATAGACAAGTTTATTCCAGGACTTATATGTGAAAAGACACAGTCTGCTGAATAGCTAAATCAAACTTAAGGCACAACAAAAGGAGAGAAATGACTGAGACCAATACTAACGTCTATAATATAGTAGAGCAGCCATGAGCATGGGATTAGTGGAGACAAAGCCATGTAGATCAATGGCAGAACACAATACGCGTGTAAGGAAACTCACACCAATATGCTGAGCTAGTTGTTACCAAAGACAAAAGCAATTTAAGCATGAGGAGAGCCATTGTAACAAAAGGTGTTGAAACAAATGCATGGAAATCCATAGGCCAACTGGATTACACAGCTTATAAAAATTCTACTTGAAATTCATCACACAGATATAATTATAGAATGTACAATGCCAAATCTTACAGGATCTCTGGCTAAGCGAATATTTCTTAGAGTTAATACCATAAGCACAATCCATAACCAAAAAATAAATGATAAATTAAACCTCACCAAAACTACAAATTATAGCCATGCAATCAAAACCTAATACATAAAATGTATCAATAATAATATTTTGAAGAGCATTATTTAAAAAGTTAAAAGACCAGGAGAGATAAAAAAAAACCACATAGGTAACCACCAAAAGATTAAAATACCATAGTGAAAACTTTCTCATATTGATGATTATGAAGCCAAACAACATAAAACAAAATAATCAAAAATAGCAAAGAGGTGGGTTTTTAACTTATTAATGAGACCATTGTGCCAGAACATACACATGGCAGCCACAAGACAACTCTCAGAAGTCCATTCACTCGTTCTACTGTATGTGGCCTCCATAGACTCCGCAGGTCACCAGGTTTATGCAAGCAACACTTTTCCCCAGGGAGCCATCTCAGCGCCCCCTAGAGAGCTAGTTTTGTGAAGGAGGAAAGGGTAATGGCCAATAAAGTGAGAAAGAACTCCACCCTCATTTGTGATTTGCAAAATGAACATGATATCATAATAAAACATTATTCAATATTTGTTTCATTTGGAAAAATTACTTGCTTTTAATAGGGAGTCTTGGGGAAAACATGAATGGAAAGAGATTCAACATAACACATTCACATTACATTCATATGTACAAATTAATATGTACCCTTCTAAAAGGGAAAACATAGATTTTCACATTTTTATACAATGGAACATATGATGGAAATGAAAATAGTTATAAAAATAACAATAAAAGACTGTGGCAGTGTATTAAATCAATTTAGGAAAAAATGGTATGAAAATATTTTCTAACTACAGAAACGATAAGTCATGCTAAGCAATTCGAATGCATTTAGCTTTGTAACAAAAATTTTTGAAGCCAAAAAAATAAAAAATTATGACTGGAAGGAGCACACAGAAGGTTCCAGCAAGCTTAGTGACACCTTTGTTCCTAAGTTCTAGATGGACACACAGTGCCTTTGTAATCTGGCTTTATTCCCACATATGACACATAGCTTTCCTATATGTAAATAAAACATTCAGAACCATTTTCTATGAAATTACAAATCAGAAAGAAGCATTCCTTAAGAATAAAATTAAGGAAAAAATACAGACATGTAAGCTAAGTTCTCCAGTAACAACCTAGTAGAGTATATGTCAATACAACTTAAATAGAAACACCCCCCAGTTTTGCTCTTCAATGATACTTCTAGAACTGAACGGGCTTAGAAACTTGGAGGGTGTTATACACCTTTAGTCTCTTGGTCTGGAAGTAGCAAATAGTATTCCCTTCTCACTGGCAAACCCTAAGCCTTAATTATGAACACCACCAGAACATCTCGTTTAGAACTACTCAAGGAGAAAATACTTACTCGTTTCAGCCCATGGTAGCTAAAGTTTTATTGATGACTTTTACAAATGGACTGGTACTTTGAGGCACCAAGCCCTAACAAATGCCCAGGTTGTAGGAAGCATCATATTTTAGGCACCAGGAATCTATGTGGCGGGAAACATGGAAGCTACCATTTAGTGCACATATCAGGCCTGACTCAGGAACAAGACATTTTTAGGTTTTAAAACAATCACGAAGAAGTCACTGTCCAATATATATATATATATAATTTTTTGCAGATAAAAAGACCAAGTTTAATTGCTTCAATCAAAACAATTGTTCAGTAACTGAACCAAGATTAGTATCCAAGAGGGCTCTGATGTCCACTTTTCTTTCCTGCCTTTAGGTCTTTACAGAGAACAATTATAAAACCCTCTCAGAGTTTAATATGAATTCTCCTCTGACACATTCCCCGCCCCACTCCTATTTTTATCCTAGAGGTCAGAGAACTCAAAATTCACACCTTTAAGCTCCTTGGGATTCTTAATGACTTCTCAGAACAAGGTCTCTTCAAAAACCTTTCATTTTCTGACATTTGAAGTCATTTCTGGGAGCTTTAGAGGGAGGGGCTCAAATAATCTAGCAAACTTTGCTAATCTGAAATCATTTCTGAATTCTGCATAAGATAACATTCAAGTGGGTGTATTAGTATGGGTTAAATTTTCAGTCTTCTCACTAAAACTTTTTAAAATATCAGATTCCAATGGACACTGAGGAAGGAACTACAGAGAGAAATGAAGTCTAAGGCAGTTAAGGCTGAAAGAACAACTTCCAAGGATTCCAAATTGTGGTAGCATTCATACTTAACAGTGCAGCCAACAGGAACCCACCCTAGCTGCTGAGCCACCTGTATCACACCATGAGAGCTCCAGTCTATGCTTCCGTCTCCTTATGTACTGGACGTAACTTTCTAAATGCATCATGACTGCAACATCACTATTTGCTCTACATCTTGTATTTTCAAACAGTCCCGCTAGAATGTCTGTAAGGTGTTCACATTTATTGTCCTTCTTATGTTGGTTTTTTTTTTCCTATTGCTTTTATAAAACATTGACCAAACCCAAGCTGGAGAGGGGAAGTTTGCATGGCTTACACGTCCTGATCACAGTCCATCAACAAGAGAAGGCAGGCAAGAACTGAAACAGGGAACATGGAACAGTGCTGCTTACTGGCTTGCGTCCTCGGCTTGCCCATCTACTTTTCCTATACATACAGCTCAGGCCTGCAAGCCTGGGGGATGGCACCGCCCACAGTGGGTTGTGCCACGTTAGTCAAATCAATAAAATGATGCACAGACATCAGCACAGACAACCTCATGGAGGAAATTCTTCAGTTGAGGTTCCCTCTTCTCAGGAGACTCTACCTTGGATCAAGTTGATGAAAATTGGCCAGAAACTAGTGAAAGCAATTAGCTAGTGAACTTTCTATGCATATAAAGCTAAACTTGAATTTCTGAGGCTCTTGCTTCTGAATTCCTAAGTACTGGGATGACAGGTGTGCAGTACCACGACAGTTTTACACAGTGCCGGGTACAGAACCAAAACCTGGTGCATGCTAGCCAGGCACTTCTCCAACGAAACTGCACCCCCAACTCCACTCTCTATTTGTCAGTAGTAAATCACTTTAGTCAAGTTACTGAAGTTCTCCAGTTATGTACAAATATGTATACATATACATATATGCATGTAAATGTACAGTATTATATACTATATACTGTATTATATATTATATACAGTATTATAGAATACTGTATATTCCAGTGTCTTGTTTCCTTCAGAGAGTGCTGACAGCTCCTCTGCACACACTGAGAGCTCAGAAGAATCCTGGATGCCATACACTTCCTATGCTACAATACAGGAGGGGTTCCTAAGAGGATTACAGAAAATCAGGAAAATGGGGAAGAGATAAAAAAGACAGCAACACAATCTCACTTTCTTTGATATTTTTGATTTCCTGGGGGCATCTATCCTTTACATATAATATAATTGTATTTCTGAAAAAATGTAGATATTCTGGGTGAGTTCTAGCTCTGCGAGAGCACAAGAAAACAAAATCTACATGCCTGATAATTTATGGTCATTTATTTTACATCCATAGGGAAAGTTTACTTGGCCTGAACCTTTTATCAGACCCTGATGAGTTGGCTATTGATTTAGCAAGCACTCTTCTAGAATGCAAACCCACAAAACCCATAACAGGAAACGCTAATTATGGTAATAAGAATCTAGTGTGCATAATCCCATTAGAAGGATTTAGTCACCACTCTTCCTATAGCAGGGCACTTTTTAACAACCCTTTCATTCATTAGGAGGAAATTACCTTTTAGTTTTAAGTGAACCATAAATGTGCTGTTTATGTTGAAAGTGGAAGAAAGTTAATGTCACATTTCGTACCTAAATGATTATTGCTCTTGGTGTCCTCTTACTGTACTACTCAAATGATTTTAAATGCAGGCATATGCTGCAAGATTGTTCTCACTTCCATTAGGGAATAGAGTCCGCTTCACTGGGTTTAGTGGTAGACACACTGGTCTAGGCTCAAGTGGGCTACTCAAAGTTACTTTACTGTCTCTTTCTTCCTACAGGAAACAGGTGTTTTCAAACTATATTCAACAACTGACACATCTTACTCTTTCTAGGAATCAAATAGAAAAACACTGTAAAAAATTTTTTGTACAAAAATCAGAGTAGATATCTGGCCTTAGGACTAAAATGGATAGAGAAAATTATATCTTCCAATTACCAAGGAGTGAAGCAAACTCCAGAGATATAAGCCTCCAACGTGACGTCTACTTGCTCAAGAAATAATAGTGAAAACAACAACCTAATTTCTAGTGGGTAGTCCTGATAGTTTGTTATTGGTATGACCAATTTTGTAGAAAAAGCTTAGAACCAGGTAGTATGAACTTAGTGTCTTAAGAGAAATACAAAAGTTAAGCAAATAAAAACTTCTTACCTGTCATGTGGGGTAAGATCTATTTGTGAATTGTAAGAATATACATTATTTCCTACATCATTTTCATAAAAAAGACACAACTTAGTAAAAAACAACTAGAGCGCTATCCTTAAAATGTACAAATACTAGATCCCTGCTGGAAAGGAGTGGAAAAATATCTTTACATGTCAATAGGTGTGTAAATAAATATGTAATAGATATGTAAATAAAGAGATATCTAAATGGTTTCCCATTTTCTTTTCCTTCTTTTTCTTTGGGTGGGATGGATGTTTGTGCATGCTCATGTGTCTGCAACTGCACACTCATTTGCAAATGCTCGTGGGCATGTTGGCATGAACATGTGGGAGCCCGAAGCTGATCTGAGGTGACACTCCTATGGAGTTATCCACAAGCTCTCTCACTGGCCTGTGGCCTGCTGACTTGGCTCGGGTGGCTGACCAATGGCCAGCACAGGTCTGCCTGACTCTACCTTCAACCACTGAGATTATAAGTGGGTGTCACCATACCCAACTTGTGCCCAGGTTCTGAGAATCAAATCTGAGTTGTGACGTGTGCATGGCAAGTACTCCACTGCCTGAGCCATGTTTTAGCATACTTCAAGCTCACTAATGTGCATATTTGCAAAAAAGTATCAAAAATAAAAAAGAAGTCTACCTTTTAACCTCAAGTTCCTTTTCTTTAGATTCACTCTATAGAAAAATTATGTACAAGGATGTTCATTAAAACACTGATTATAAAATCAGAATCCATACAAATAATATTTGCTCAAGCCTTGCTCAATTCAAGGGAGTTCAAGGGTTTAAAAAAAAAAAAAGAAGAAGAAGAAGATTGGTGTACAATGAATGCCCCAATCTTTCCTGTCAGCCATTCTAAATGTTAGTTTTGTGAAATTAGTCAAAGCAGGTCAGAAATTCATAGAATAAATAAGATATCCCAGATGGCCATTAAAGAAGATTTCTTTCCAAACTAGAAACCCATGAGATTCTGTCTTACAACAGTCACAGTTTTAAGCCGGGCGTGGTGGCGCACCCCTTTAGTCCCAGCACTCGGGAGGCAGAGGCAGGTGGATCACCATGAGTTTGAGGTCAGCCTGGTCTACAAAGTGCTTCCAGGACAGCCAAGATAACATAGAGAAACCCTGTCTCAAAAAACAAAAAACAAACAAACAAACAAAAAAAGACAGAAAGAAAGAAAGAAAAGAAAAGAAAAACAAGAGTCACAGTTTCCATCATTTAAGTCACTCTGTGAAAACCACTAAAATCACCTTGTGATAAACACTCAGCTTAGACCTTCTACATGTCATCATTGTCTTTGTGGTTGAAATGCCCTTTAACATTTCAATGTACTGTAATCTGCTATTTTAGTGGGTGCATACCACTGGAGATAATTGTGCTGCTGCTTCAAATGTGTTGTTACATTCTTACTTGCTCATAGTAGGTCTTTTACTTTTATTTTAGTAATAATTTAACCTTTGCAAAAAAAAAAAAAGATTTACAGTTTTTTAATGGCGTGTTCATCTGCAGGGCAAAGAGGAGATGGCAATTGAATTGAGCTTGGGCCCGAGGTGCATGGGAACACAGTTGTGGGTTTATGTTTGGATATATGTTAATTGCCCACCATCTCTTTATTTTGGCTGCACAAGGTAAATGCTAGTAAATGTGGCGGAAGGTAGAAGGTGTGTAATAATCACCTTGCCCAGCTCCTTTATTGGAAGCACTACAGAAAAAAATGAAATTATAGACGACTTAATTAAAATGGGAATTTCAAAGGAGGAAACGATGTTTGTTGAGTATTAGGAACACAATGTTCTTTCATCAAGTTACCTGAATGAATTAAAATGCCCACGTGTGACTTTAAAAGCAATGTAAGTAAAATGGGGCTTAAAATCAATACTAGCAGAACCAAAGGGACTGGAAAATTGTGACTCTGTAATAGTGACTAGATTTGTAATAACCTGGAGGGGAAAATAGGCATTTCTTCATAGGAGGGAGAAAAGAAATGTGACATAAAAGCCAGAGGCTATGCTGAGCCAGTGAAATTGTCCATTATTTAAACTGCAGGTGGTGACACTCACATAAACTGCTATAGCTAGA
The DNA here is from genome assembly GCF_903995435.1 of Acomys russatus. Taxonomy (NCBI): domain Eukaryota; kingdom Metazoa; phylum Chordata; class Mammalia; order Rodentia; family Muridae; genus Acomys; species Acomys russatus. The sequence goes on from NC_067154.1 coordinate 42,171,417, forward strand.
TGCAGCCCAAATAAGGGACATGGGTGGATTTAGTGTGAACTCCACCATGGGAGTCTGTCTTCTTGAGGTAGGCTATGCACCAGGAAGATGTGATATTGAAAATGAAAAGTCTGCACCTTTAATCTCAGCAGTTGGTTGGCAGAGGCAGGTGGATCCTGTGCGTTTGAGGCCAGCCTGGTCTACAAAGCAAGTCCAGGACAGCCAAGGCTACACAGAGAAACCCTGTCTTGAAACAAACAAACAAACAAACAAACAAAAACTGAAAGAAAGAAAGAAAGAAAATGGAAAGTCTAACCTTGGAAGAAGACATAGCCATGGTTCAATACATTGGAGCCATACTTTTGACTTGGCCACAAGTATGGGTAGTTACAATCCTTAATAAAAGAAGAGAAGAAACAAATGGCATAAGGAAAAAACAACAGAAATGAGATGTGTAGGAGTGAAAACAATGGAAAGAGGAGATGGGGAAGCAAAAGTGCAAAGGCAAGAGAAGGAAATCTTAGAAAGAGCAGTACAGTATCTTGAAACCCTATGACTCTTTGGCCAGATAGCACACCTTTTGGTCTACACCTTGATTATGGCAGTTGTTTTAAATATTTTATTGTACCCATGTGTGACTGTGTGCATGTTAGTTCAGGTGTCTTCAGAATACAGAAGAGGATATCAGAATCCCCCAGAGTTGGGGTTACAGAGAGCTGTGAGGTGCCTGGTATGGATGCTGGAGACCTGAGTCTTCTGAAAGAAGACTGTGTGTTCTTAACTACAGTTATCTCTCCAGCCCCTCTAAGGCTTTTTTATGCCCTCAAACTATTCATATAAACACATTATTAGACCAAAAGGCTGTGGAGAGGAGAGTGATTAGTGAGAGGGATGGAAGAGGTAAGAACCAGACCTGAAAATGCTGGTATTACCAGATATACACAAACAACTATTCTACTTCCAGAGTAATCTGGTCTTCTACTTGCCTACTCCAAGCTGTATCCTATTGATTATAAGTACTATCTATCAATGCCTGATGGTTAATATAGGTAGCTCTTTCAATGTCTAACTCTGCTGTTGTGGGATAAAAACAACCACAGACAATGTATAGGCTAAAAAGACATGGCTGTGCTCCAATAAACTTTTATTTAAACAAACAGGTACTAGGCCAAATCTGGCCAAATGTCAATAGTTTTCCACTGTTATTATGTTGCATTGCTCTTTTTAACACTTCACTGTCATTCCATCCCCCAGATCACCACAGTTTTCCATACCAAATTCATAATTACAACATTATTCCTTGTTTTCAAAGTCTCTGTTACTACTTATAATGCTTGATTGTGGTTGCCAACTTGACAATACCTGTGATTAACTAGGATGCAAGCAGGTGAACACAGGTGGACTTTTTGTGACTGAATCATTAAAGTGAGAAGACCCATCCTAAGTCAGCATTTGAGGTAAGAAGACCCATTATAAATATGGATCATTTGAGAACAAAAGACTCACCCAAAATATAGGTCATCTGAGGTCAGAATACTCACCTTACATCTGGGCCGTATTTTCTAGTGTCCCCCAACATAAAATGGCTTGTAAGAGGGAAGCCTTTGTTCTTTCTCTGATTGCCCTCACTTTCCCTGGCAAGCTCATCTGTCCTGTCGCTGAAGCATTCCTTCTGTGGTATTAAAGCCTACTTCTTTGGCTTTCCAACATAGACTAGAGACCATCCAATCCATTTCGCCTCATGGACTGAACAACTACAAGATTCTCTGCCCTCCAGTCAGGAGATGCCAGACCACAGCCTGAAAGCCACTTTAATAAATCCCCATTTCAAGTCTCCTGTTCATTTTCCATCAGATCTTCATATTGATTTTGGTCATCATAAAGGGGGGAAAAGTATACTGAAGCAGTCCTCATAGCTACATAGTCTGGTATAGAGCATAGGGATAGATTCAAACAGGCCTGTACTGCCAAAACCCCCTTTTGATATTATAGAAAGAGATTTGTTCTATCACTTCTATTCTTCTAGAGAACCCTGACTAATACACTATAGCTTCTCATATTAAAGTTTTACCTAGTGGTCCTTCATGCAGCAACCAGCATCCACACAAAGATTTCCTGCTCAGAGGTTCAAAGGGGGAAGAGAATTACTGTCTAGAATGTGTGGAAATTCCCTTCACTGCCAAATAGACCTAGAATTATACTTGACTTTTAGCCAAAGACTATTTCATTCTTCACTTAATCATTCAAGTTGTGAGTATGTATGATGTAATTCTGTTAACAAACAAAAATAGTGTTATCATAGAATTCTTGACCTCAAATGGAGGACAGATATGTCCATGACCTCCTATGTTGGTTTCCCTAACAGGCTGCTATGGCTCCAGCCAAGGACAATACAGGCCATAAACTTCAAACCCCTACCCAGATCTAGCCAATGGACAGGACATTCTTCACAGTTGAGTGGAAAGTGGGGTATGACTTTCACACGAACTCTGGTGCCTCATATTTGACCATGTCCCCTGGATGGGGAGACCGGGTGGCACTCAGAGGAAGGATAACGGGCTCCAAGAAGAGACTTGATACCCTATGAGCATATAAAGGGGGAGGAAGTCCCCCTCAGTCACAGTCATAGGGGAGGGGAGTAAGGGGAAAATGGGAGGGAGGGAAGAATGGGAGGATACAAGGGATGGGATAACCATTGAGATGTAATAAGAATAAATTAATAAAATTAAATTTAAAAATTTTTTTAATTAAAATTTTAAAAAAAATTTTAATTAAAAAAAAAGGAAGCCATCAATAATATCCATAGTAGGAAAGAGAGGATAGAATAAAAAAAGACTAATGGAAAGACTTGCAGACCAAAGGCTAATGAGTTATCATGAATTCTCCACAGGGTGTGCCATTTTGGGGACATAATAGTTAATGGGCACTAAAAAAAAAAAAAAAAGACAAAAAACTCTGTTCCAATAAAGAAAGAAAGAAAGAAAGAAAGAAAGAAAAGCTCATTCAGCCAAGAGCTTTCTTTCCTTTCCTCCTCTTTCTTTATCAAGATTCTATCAATTTGCCAAGACTTTCAAGACACAGTTTATATTTCATTAAATTGTATCAATCTTTAACACTAATTCATATTAAAATTTATATTTAGTCAGGTATGTTAATGAATGCTTATAATTCCAACACTTGGGAGGGTGAAACAGGAAGATCAGAAGTTCAAGGTCATCTTTAATAACATACAGCAAGCTTAAGACCAGCCTACTTTTCATAAGAGCCTTTTTCAAACAGCTTTTTTTGTGTGTGCAAATAAGATTAGGGATCCTTTTATGATTGTGGCAGATTATAATATTGGCTGAATTTTCTTGCGAGGACCAGCTAGAGAGTTTGGATAGAGTCTACAAACATTTGAAGTAAAGTCAGCCATGGACCTGTGTATCCATCTACTCCTAACCAGCTCTCAGCATCTTATCTTGGAATCCACTGAAGATCTTGGTTGCTATTAGTTCTTCAACGAAGGGGGAGGCAATTTATTTTCTATTTATTCTGAGTGGGTATTACATGCATGTTCTCTAAAACTCAAGCCAGATACTTCCCAGTTGAGGATTTTTTTTGCATGATTGTAAAGATCAAATGTGATAATTCTATAAACAAAAATATTTAGCATAAATTCTAGTAAGCAATACCTTTTAGTTACCCATTAAAAAAATTCTCATGCACAAATTTTGAGAATTTCTTGTTTTTAATAGCTGAGTAGTATTCCATAGTGTATATGTACCACAGTTTCTTTATCCATTCTTCTACTGAGGGACACTTAGGCTGTTTAAATCTGTGGATAAATGGATTGAGCTATAAATTATCATAATGAGTGAGTTAACTCAGAAGCAGAAAGAATCAAATGGTATATACTCACTTATATCTGCATACTAGCCCAAGGGGCATGTCCCACGAAAGTCTTCACTTACCAGGAAACTGGGACAGAGGGGAGGACATCATATTGGGACTCTAAATGAGAGAAGCATGGGAGAATAGCAAAGTAGAAGGATCCAGAGGATCCTAGAAACCTACAAGTAGAACATTATGATAGGCAGACTTGGGCCCAGGGGTCCCGCTCAAACTAAGGCACCAGCCAAGGACAATACAGGTGGTAAACTTTAAACCCCTTCCCAGATCTAGCCAATGGTCAGAACATTCTCCACAGTTGAGTGGAGAGTGGGATATGACTTTCTCACGTACTCTGGTGTCTCACATTTGACCATGTCCCCTGGAGGGGGAGACCTGGTGGCACTCAGAGGAAGGACAGCAGGTTGCCAAGAAAAGACTTGCTACCCTATGAGCATATACAGGGGGAGGTAACCCCCCTCAGGAACAGTCATAGGGGAGGGGAATAATGGGATAATATGGAGGGAGGGAAGAATGGGAGGATACAAGGGATGGGATAACCATTGAGATATAACAAGAATAAATTAATAAAAAAATATTATTTAAAAAAATTGTCATGCAGTCAATTCTAATCTGAAAGCTTGCCTCAAATAGTATTTACCAATGATCCAAATTGTGGCACTTGCACAGAACCACACTTCCCAATAGGCTAAGAAATACCGTTTATGTAGATGGGTACAGTGGTGTGTTCCTGTGATCCCAGCACTCAGAGAAGCATACACAGGTGGCTCTCTGTGAGTTCAAGGCCAGCCTGTTCTACAGAGAGAGTCCAGGACAGAGAAAGCCTGTCTCAAAAACTGAGAAAGAGAGAGAGAGACAGAGACAGAGACACAGAGAGAGAGACAGACAGAGACAGAGGCAGAGACAGAGACAGACAGACAGACAGACAGAGAGACAATTTAATCAAATATTTTGCTTCTTGACGTAATCAATAGTTTATATAAATACAGAGAAGTGGCTTCTTACCACCTGAGCTTGGAGAACATTTTTCCAAACAAAAAGGCTATGGTATTTTATTAGTTGGGAGGCTTCTGGAATGAAAATGCATAATTTGATTTTAATAAGATTTCAATATAAACTACACACACCAATTGATATTTCCTTTTCCCTTGTGTTTATCACACAAGATAAGATATAGACCAATTTTATGTAGCTGTTTTATATGCAAATAAGTAGTTATTTTTTGCCTCTTTCAGTTTTATGAGAACCAGGCAAGAGAATTTCAAATAATGCCATTTTCTTACACAGTTGAAGAACTAACTTCGCTATTAGGTTCATGTTGTTTTCTGAAGCCATCTTCATCTCTTTGACATCTGATAGAAAATATTTAAACATAAAGGTCTGAGAAGTTAGTACAATTTTATACATATATTATTACAACGTGAGACACTTTCATCTTAGCTTTGGCACCGAAGTGGCAATGGTCACTGGGCTCTCATCCCCCATCTGGATCAATGCTGGGGCTCCCACCAGTTCAGTGATGGAACACTCCTATGGTAATGGAAGTTGGGTCCTAGATGAAACCTGCATCTCTCCTTTTACAATGGGTTATGAGAAATTCCTGTCAGCAGGACGAGGACACTGAGAGAGGTAAGAATATTTTGCCATGAGCAGACTTCAGATTCTAATACAGGAGTTTTTGTTTTGGCAAGATATGCAGATGTGAAAGGACTTGTAAGCCTGACAGCTAATTGAGAGAGCATGCTGCTGATCCAGAGATACTGCAGGAGGGACAAAATCTGCCTTGGCCAGTAGCACATTAAAGAATCCAATAGCCATTAGGCAGAGTCTCAAGTAACCAGGTGGATTTTGTTATGAATGCCTAGGCCTGGGCAAACACAGGACGATCGTGGGGGTTAGGGGCAATGGGTCCATAATAGGTAGTCATTAACACAGAACTAGCGACTAGAATGGAAAAAGGGAGTAATTTAACAAACCTTCTATCCTGAGTTGAAATTCAAAATCAAGATGACATGACGTTCCAAAGGGGACTGATCGCCAATATGGAACAAAACCTATTTACAAGAACTTTGGCTACAAAATTACTGCCGGAGTGTCTCACCACATGCTGTTTATCTGGGGTTCTCCAAATAACCCCTCTAGTAGCAAATACAATAAAGTAAAGGTGGACGGGAGGCTTGATGGGAACCTCAACTGTGAATTTTGGAATGTGATTAAGAAGGCATTTAAAGATGGGATACATGTGGCCTGGAAAAGACAGGTATTGGTTAGATTCAGTGTCTTCCTTTGTAAAGTAGAAAATACCGTTGACTCCTGTAACTGTTGTAAAGACTGATTATCCAGTGGCTACCACAGAGGTAGAACTCCAAGGGTGTGGTCATCAGTTTCTGCCACTCACAGAAATGTCACTATAGCCAAAGATAGCCTCAAATTTGAAAGCGTTGGGCAGCTTAGAAACACTGTGGCCGTGACAGTAGCTAACATTCACCGAGTATTTGTTCTCGATGTCTTAACATTTGGGGGGTTTGTTTCATTTTGTTTTTGCTTGTCATTCGTCAGTCTGTTTCTATCTCTACAGCGTCTGAGGGAGCCCAGGCCAGCCTCCAACTTGCGATATAGCAGAAGATGACCGTGGCCTTTTGATTCTCCATCCTCCTCCCAAGTGCTAGGAGTACAGGCCTACCCCACTACACCTGGCATATGCAGTGTGGTGATTGACAACAGGGCTTCTCCATGCTAAGCAATCACTCTACCGATTGAGCTGGTCCCCCAGCCCGTTGTCTTAACTTCTTTTCCCTGCTGTCCCACTTACTCCTCTTCATCACGGAGTGGGAGTCGTGGGCATCAATCTGTCCAATAGCTGTGGAAGCTGAACCACCAAAAGATGCTTCCCTTGCCCAAGGTTGCACATCAACCAGTGACAGCGCCGGGATTGGGACCCAGGTGTGAAGTCCAGATTAATGGTCCATTAAATATATCACCATGTTCCTCTATAGGATGAAAATAGAGAAAGCAATGAAAGACAAAGAATTGGCCCGATAGGTTCCTATTTAGACCACCAATGAGAGAGCACAATGGGGCAGGTGGAGAAAGTAGCCAAACTGTTTCAGCACGTTATTTTAATAGAATTGATTTCCAGAAATCATTTTCCAGATTGCTCCTGGCATGAGACTGTGTCAGCACATGCAAGGGAGGGCAGAGAGTTCAAGGCCAGAGACTTCATGTTATCAGCATTAGCAATGGTACCATGTGGCCAGACTCATTGCTGGATGTAGCATGGGTGGTGCTCAGATACAACTAGTCTCTGTGTCATTTCCTCCTGATCTGTGAATTGGGAAGATGGCCAAATTCCATGTACTCAATACCAGTACATTCCACAGAAACTTTCAGTATCAACTTATGACCCCAAGGAGCTGGAAAATTGAATGTGGACTCCAAAGGCATCTGTTTGAAAATATTTTCAATGGCAATTCATCAAACATAAAACAAAAATAGAAGGAAAAAAGTGAACATGCCGACACAGGCGCATTCACAGTGCACTTGGTACACTTTGATACGATTCTTGTCAGTTTTTCGGGAGTATTGCATGTTCATTATAGATACATTAGAAGAATGTTTTATTTAAAATATTACCATGGGCGGTTTTTCAAGATGGCGGCGAGCAGTGTGGACCTTGTTTGGAGGCTCCATTGAACAATTCAGGGAATTGCACAGATTTCTGAGCCAGGAACACCGAGGTCCGAACATCAGACAGCGGGAGTGCTCCACGGTTCGGAGGGACCAGGGTATGGAGGACCTGCGTGCCCCTGCACACGGGAGGAGCGTGGATTTTCTCTGGTCGGAGCGGCAGCGGCAGAGGCAGCAGCACCAGCGGCACCAGCAGTGGTGGCTGAGGTTTGCAGCTCATAGCCTTCCGGTGGAGGCGATTGGTGTGGTGGCTGGTGGGAGTTGCTGCGGAAGAGGGGACTCGGGACAGGATTTGGGTTGCGTGGAGCCTTCGGACCCAGACTGGACTTGGCGGACAGTTCGGCCCCAGAGTCCCGGGTACTGGCCCAGCCCAGCAAGCAATTCTGCCCGAGGCACTAGCTCTGCGTGGCCACAGCTCCCCTGCTGTGGCGCAGGCTTAGTTGAGTGTGCAGCTCCACGCTAGGCAGCACGTCAGCTCAGGGGCAGCTCCCTGCGGTGACACAGTCTGGGTGGAGCACTTGGTTGAACCACAGGCGCTAACTCAGAGCAGCCGCAGTTCTCCTGCTCTGGCGAAGGCTTGGTAGAGTGCCCAGTTCCATCCTAGGCACCACCTCAGCTCAGCAGCAGCTCCCCTGCGGTGACACAGTCTGGACTGAGCACTTGGTCCCACCACTGGCGCTAACTCAGAGCAGCCGCAGTTCTCCTGCTGTGGCGCAGGCTGGACAGAGCTCTCGGTTCCACCAGCTCTAAGACTCTGGTTGGACACAGTGTGCAGTTTGAATCCAGAGTCCCTGGCTGAGATTGGTAGTCAGTTCGGGCCCTGAGTCAATAACTGACCACAGCACGCACTTTGGGCCAAAAGGCCCTAGCGGAGCTTGGTGCGTAGTCCCAGCCCAAAAATTTTGGCTGGACCCTGTGCGCATTTTGGGCCCAGAATCGCTAGCTGAGCTCGGCAGACGGTTCAGGCCTTGAGAATCTAGCTGAGTTCAGCCCGTGGTTCAGGCCCAGTGTTCCTGGCTGGACTTGGCGGGGAACAAAGAAGGCTGTGGATACCTTGGCCTGACCCAACGCTCATTCAGAGACCCAGAACAATTGCAGGATCCACAGCGCAGGCGGGCTGAAGATCACTGGCTGTGAGAGACCAGAACAACAGGGCTAACCTCCTAACATCCACACCAGTGAAGTTTTGAGCTCCCAGCCTAGGGAAATCATGAGAAAATAAGTGAATCTACCGTCAGACACCCTCCATCCAACTCTGGAAGCTACCCAACAAAAACAAAGACGGCAAGATGTCTAAAGGACAATGAAAAAGCATACGCAAAAAACCCCAAAACAACATGGCGTCTCCAGTTTCCAGCTATCCCAAAGAAAACAACCCAGAGAACTCAAATACAACGGAAATACAAGAAAATAACCTCAAATCCTTAGTAATGAGGATGATAATGGAGGAAACAAATAAAATTTTTAATCAAATACAGGAAGACGCAGACAAACAGGTGAGAGACATAAAAGAAGCACATAGAGTGGAACTGGAAAAATTGCAGGAAAATGCAAACAACCAGATGAAAGAAATAAATAAAACGGTTCAAGCTCTGAAGACCTATAAAGAGGCAATGGAAGAAACTCAGGAATACACAAAAAATCAGATGAAAGAAATAAAAAAAATCAGTTCAAGATCTGAAAATGAAAATGGATTCAATGATAAACACACAGACAGAAGAAAAACGAGAACGTGAGACCTCAGAGAAAAAGGCGAGCAACACAGAGGTGAGCTTTTCTAACAGAATCCAAGAGATGGAAGAACGAATCTCAGGGCTAGAAGATACAATCACAGATATTGAATCAACCATTAAAGAAAATGCCAAATCTGGAAAACTCCTGACACAAAACATCCAAGAAATTAAGGACACCATGAAAAGAAGAAATTTGAGGATAATAGGCATTGAAGAAAGAGAAGACATCAGACTCCAGGGCCCAGAAACTATTCTCAACAAAATCATAGAAGAAAATTTCCCCAATCTAAAGAAAGAAATGCCTATAAACATACAAGAGGCCTACAGAACACCAAATAGAATTGGACAGAAAAGAAAAACTGCCCTCCACATAATAATCAAAACACAAAACATGCAGAACAAAGAAAAAATACTAAAAGCTTCAAGGGAAAAAGGCCAAATAACATTTAATGGTAAACCTATCAGAATTACACCCGACTTCTCAGCAGAGACCATAAAAGCCAGAAGGGCCTGGACAGAGATCCTGCAAACCCTAAGAGACCACAGATGCCAGGCCAGATTACTTTACCCAGCAAAATTATCAATAACCATTGATGAAGAAAACAAAATATTCCATGACAAAAACATATTCAAACAGTACCTATCCACAAATCCAGCTTTACAGAAGGTATTAGAAGGAAAACTCCATCCCAAAGGGTCAAGCTACAACCAAAACTATCCAGGAAATAGATAACTATCCCATGGCAAAAACACAACTACACAAACGCTCGACTGGAAACAACATCAAAATTGAGACTCTTAACAGTCACTGGTCATTAATATCTCTCAACATCAATGGCCTCAATTCTCCAATAAAAAGACACAGACTAACTGAGTGGGTACATAAACAAGATCCAACATTCTTCTGCATTCAAGAAACACATCTCACCCATAATGAAAGGCATTACCTCAGGGTAAAAGGTTGGAAAAAATATTCCAAGCAAATGGTCACAAGAAGCAAGCAGGCGTAGCCATTTTAGTATCGAACAAAATAGACTTTCAACCAAAATTAATCAAAAGGGATGAGGAAGGACACTTCATACTCATCAAAGGCAAAGTCAACCAAGATGACATCACAATTCTGAACATCTATGCTCCCAATACAAGGGCACCCACATTTGTAAAAGATCTCCTAAAAAAGTTTGAACCACACATCGATCCCCACACAATAATAGTGGGAGACTTCAACACCCCACTCTCACTGAAGGATAAGTCATTGAAACAGAAACTAAGCCAAGAAATAACACCATTAACCAATGCCATGGGTCAAATGGATCTAACAGATATCTATAGAACCTTTCACCCAAACAAGAAAGAATACACCTTCTTCTCTGCACCCCATGGAACCTTCTCCAAAATTGATCACATCGTAGGTCACAAAGCAAGCCTCAATAGATACAAGAGGATTGAAATAATACCTTGTATCCTATCAGATCACCATGCTCTTAGGCTGCAATTCAACAACAACAGAAATAACAAAAAGCCTACACGTACGTGGAAACTAAACAACTCTCTGCTAAATGACACCTGGGTCAGGGAAGAAATAAAGAAAGAAATCAAGGAGTTTCTGAAATTCAATGAAAATGAAGAAACAACATACCCAAATTTGTGGGATACATTGAAAGCAGTGCTAAGAGGAAAATTCATAGCACTAAGTGCCTTTAAAAAGAAATTGGAAACATCGCACATAAGCATCTTAACAACACAACTGGAAGCCCTAGAAAAAAAAGAAGCAGAAACACCCAAGAGGAGTAGACGCCTGGAAATAATCAAACTCAGGGCTGAAATTAACAAATTAGAAACTAAGAAAACAGTCCAAAGAATCAACAAAACCAACAGCTGGTTCTCTGAGAAAATCAACAAGATAGACAGACCATTAGCCAAACTAACTAAAAGGCAGAGAGACAGTATTGAAATCAACAAAATCAGAAATAAAGGGAGGCATAACAACAGACACCGAAAAATTCAAAGAATCATAAGATCCTACTTTGAAGGCATATACGCCACAACATTTGGAAATCTAAGGGAAATGGATGATTTTCTTGATCAATTTCACTTGCCAAAGTTGAATGAAGAACAGATAAACAAGCTAAATAGTCCCATTTCCCCTACAGAAATAGAAGCAATCATCGATGGTCTCCCAACCAAAAAAAAAAAAACCCACGGCCAGATGGTTTCAGTGCAGAATTCTACCAGACCTTCAAGGGCGAGCTAATACCGATACTCTTCAAGCTACTCCAAAAGATAGAAATAGATGGAAAATTACCAAATTCATTCTATGAGGCCATAGTCTCATTGATACCTAAACCTCACAAAGACTCAACAAAGAAAGAGAATTTCAGACCAATTTCTCTTATGAACATAGATGCAAAAATACTAAATAAAATACTTGCAAAACGAATACAGGAGCACATCAAAGATATCATTCATCATGACCAAGTAGGCTTCATTCCAGGCATGCAGGGATGGTTTAATATACGGAAATCCATCCATGTAATCCACCATATAAACAAACTGAAAATAAAAAACCACATGATCATCTCCTTGGATGCAGAGAAAGCATTTGATAAAATCCAACACCCATTCATGTTTAAAGTTTTAGAGAGATCGGGGATACAAGGCACTTTCCTCAACATAATAAAGGCTATATACAGCAAGCCAATAGCCAAAATCAAAGTAAATGGTGAGATACTCAAGGAAATTCCTCTCAAATCGGGAACAAGGCAAGGCTGCCCACTCTCTCCATATCTCTTCAATATAGTACTCGAAGTTCTAGCCAGAGCAATAAGACAACAAAAGGAGATCAAGGGTATCCAAATGGGAAAGGAGGAAGTCAAATTATCCCTCTTTGCAGATGATATGATAGTGTACATAAGTGACTCTCAAAATTGCACCAGAGAACTCCTAAAGCTGATAAACACCTTCAGCAAATTCGCTGGATACAAAATTAACTCAAAAAAGTCTGTAGCCTTCCTATACACAAATGACAAGCTTGCAGAGGAAGAAATTAGGAAAACCACACCCTTCACATTAGCCACAAGCAATATAAAATATCTAGGAGTTACCCTAACTAAGCAAGTGAAGGACTTGTATGAAAAAAAATTTCAAAACTCTGAAGAAAGAGACTGAAGATAACCTGAGAAGATGGCATGATCTTCCTTGCTCATGGATCGGAAGAATTAACCTAGTAAAAATGGCCATCCTACCAAAAGCAATCTACAGATTCAATGCAATCCCTATCAAAATACCTACACAATTTTTTAAAGACATTGAAAGTTCAATTCTGAACTTCATATGGAAAAACAAAAAACCCAGAATAGCTAAAACAATCTTGTACAATAAAAGGTGCTCCAGAGGAATCTCCATACCTGATTTCAAACTGTACTATAAAACAATAGTAATTAAAACAGCATGGTACTGGCACAGCAACAGGCTGGTTGATCAGTGGAATCGAATCGAAGACCCAGATATGAATCCACGCACATATGGTCACTTGATTTTTGACAAAGAAGCCAAATCCATTCAATGGAAAAAGGATAGCATCTTCAACAAATGGTGCTGGTCTAACTGGAGGTCTATGTGTAAAAAAATGAAACTGGACCCATATTTGTCACCTTGCACAAAACTCAAATCCAAGTGGATTAAAGACCTCAACTTAAAACCAGAGACACTAAGTCACTTAGAAGAAAAAGTGGGAAAGAGCCTGGAACATATTGGCACAGGAGACAACTTCCTGAACAGAACACCAACGGCCCAGGCCTTAATGTCAACCATTAATAAATGGGACCTCATGAGGCTGAGAAGCTTCTGTAAGGCAGGAGACACTGTCAAGAGAACAAAGCGATAGCCTACAGACTGGGAAAAAATCTTCACCAACCCTACATCTGACAAAGGTCTAATATCCAAAATATATAAAGAACTCAAGAAATTAAACACCACCAAACCGAATAACCCAATGGAGAAATGGGGCTTGGAACTAAACAGAGAATTCTCAACAGAGGAGTATCACATGGCTGAGAAACACTTAAAGAAATGCTCAACCTCCTTAGTCATCAGGGAAATGCAAATCAAAACAACTCTGAGATTCCATCTTACACCCATCAGAATGGCTAAGATCAAAAACTCAAGCGACACCACATGCTGGCGAGGATGTGGGGAGAGAGGAACACTCCTTCATTGCTGGTGGGAATGCAAACTAGTACAGCCACTTTGGAAATCTATCTGGTGCTATCTCAGAAAACTGGGAATAGGGCTTCCTCAAGACCCAGCTATTCCACTCCTTAGAATATACCCAGAAGAAGCTCCAGCACACAACAAGAAAATTTTCTCAACCATGTTCATAGCAGCCTTATTCATAATAGCCAGAACATGGAAACAGCCTAAGTGTCCCTCAGTAGAAGAGTGGATAAAGAAACTGTGGTACATATACACTATGGAATACTACTCAGCTATTAAAAACAAGGAATTCCCGAAATTTGTGGATAAATGGATTGAGCTAGAAATGATCATAATGAGTGAGTTAACCCAGAAGCAGAAAGAATCAAATGGTATATACTCACTTATATCTGCATACTAGCCCAACGGACATGTCCCACGAAAGCCTTCACTTACCAGGAAACTGGGACAGAGGGGAAAGCATCCTATTGGGACTCTAAATGAGAGACGCATGGGAGAATAGCAAAATAAAAGGATACAGAGGGTCCTAGAAATCTACAAGTAGAACAATATGATAGGCAGATTTGGGCCCAGGGGTCCCGCTCAAACTAAGGCACCAGCCAAGGACAATACAGGAGGTAAACTTTAAACCCCATCCCAGATCTAGCCAATGGTCAGAATATTCTACACAGTTGAGTGGAGAGTGTGATATGACTTTCTCAAGTACTCTGGTGCCTCACATTTGACCATGTCCCCTGGAGGGGGAGACCTGGTGGCACTCAGAGGAAGGACAGCTGGTATCCACGAAGAGACTTGATACCCTATGAGAATATACAGGGGGAGGTAATCCCCCTCAGGATCAGTCATAGGGGAGGGGAATAATGGGAAAATGGGGGGGGAGGAATGGGAGGATACAAGGGATGGGATAAACATTGAGATGTAACAAGAATAAATTAATAAAAAAATAAATATAAAAAAAATATTACCATGAAGAGGTTACCGTTATATATGTATTTTTTTTATTATTTGACCCTCAAAATGTTATTTTTCCTAGTTATTTAACTTTCAAGTTACAGTATACTGTGTACTGCTTTTCTCATTTAACAAGACCGTTGACATCATTCACAGTCCCATACAGTACCACATATTTTAGAGATTTATTTCTATTTATCTGTGCACATGAGTATATGCCATTTGTGCAGGTGGCCACAGAGGCCAGAAGAAGGACTAGGTTTCCTGGTACTACAGCTTTAGGAGGTTATGAGCCTCTAAGTGTGTGTGGTGGGAACAGAACTCGGGTCCTCTGGAAGAGGAGTAAGCATCCTTAACCACTGAGCCATCTCTCCAGCCTACCCTGCTGTATTTTTAGTGATTGTTTAGATTTGTTTCATTTTGTTACTGTACATAATTTATTTCATCAGCTACCTATTGTTAGATATCTCAGCTAGTCCCTGTTGTCTTTATTCGTTTATTAGTAAATATTATGTTTAGCAAAACCCATCTGTTACGCTGACATAATTATTGACATTTTATATCTACTTTACCTTGAAATTTTACATTCAGAAATTTGCTTTTAATATTTCTAAGACATGTCTCCATTTTAGCCAAAGTTTAGCTGAAGTTTGTGATATTCATAATCTTCCTGCCTCGGCATCCTGCAAGGTAGAATAATAGCATGAGCCACCACATTTGTCCTTGTTTAAAATTGTAATGTAGTTACATTGACTGAGCAATTTAACTATGAATTCATCTTTTAGAACCACGGGTTTTCTTTAGACTTTAAAAAACAACACTCTCAAGAAAGCCATATGTAAAAATTACATTCAAACTGATTAGCTTATTTGTATTAGGCAACCTTTAACAAAATATTATCTTATTACACATATGTAGTATAAACAACTATAGCAATGTGTGATAATATAAATGTATATGTAAAAAATAAAAACATATTTAGTAAAAAATAAAATGAAAAAAATATTATCTATCCTATCTAGATAAGTCTAAAGTTTTTTTTTAACCACAGTGCTTTATTTTTTTCTTTTTTTAACATATTTTTATTGAAAAATAAAATAATTCATATTACATCTCATTTTCTATCCCATCCCATACATCCTCCCATTCCTCCCTCCTTCTCACTTTCACCCCAATCCAGCTCACTCTGGTTTAGAATTAACCATCTCCCCAGCTTCATGTGTTTTGTCATTGAGTCCTTTGGTCAAAAAGAGAAAAATTAATACTTTGGCTGCTAGTATCAATTTCCAAAGCATGCAACTTGACTACTGAGATCTAAAGGGTCTTTATTATTATTATTATTATTATTATTATTATTATTATTATTATTATTATTATTATTATTTTAATAGCAGCTAAAAATCTGACATGTTCTGCACAAATTACAAAGCCTTAACAAGACTCTGTATGCCTTTTTCCTTTGCTGGTTTTATTTCAAATGCAATTTTTGAGGTCATGCTATGCATTCACAATTAAACATTAATAACTTTAACATGTATTCATTATTCCATGGCCACCTTTTAGCTTTCTATCAGCAATACCATCAGCCTCTGGTTTTAGATGTTTTTCCCCTTAGAAGAATCTGTTCATGACAGTACTTAACAGCCACTCAGTTAGCAAAGAGCCCTAAGACGAGGTAGGGGACCAGTTAATGGTGTAACAAATCAGTTCTTAAGCTAAATGGTCAGTTTGCACAGTACGCTATTATTGCTTTATTGAACCCAACTTAAAGATTTACAGCAGTTACGTTTTCTTCCAGGTACAAGATGCACAAATGAAATACAGAGGGGTGCAGGTTTGTTTTATGCAGCTTTCATTAAGAACCCAATTGCACGGCAAAGTCAGTTAGAATATATCTCGCTCCGTGTGACAGCCAATTTTCCACTGAGATTGGAAACTCTTGGTGCTTTTTAATCCTTGATCTCACTCTTAGAGTACACGAGATGGGAGTTAGAGTGTTTTTGAAATTGTTTAAACCAAAGCTTCAGCGGTAACAAGCACTTGTCCCTGACTGCTGAACAATGGAACTTTCTGGAAGAATGGAACACATCTGTGATGCTGCATTTCCTTTGATGAGAAAATTGTCTGGGGAATACTTGTTGCCAAAAATAGATCAGTATTTTTTGGTGAGTTTTTTCAGAGAAAATATATGGTGTTATAAATGTGTTTGTTACTAAAATAACCTGCGACACAAAATTCCTGACTGGGTTAGTACACATGGCTGGTCATGTCACTATTAATTCAACAAAGGTTGCCTGTTTGGAATTTGGCTTTGGAGTTGAGGTCTGTTTTGCTTTGTCTTGTTTGCTATGCAATGAGCAGATTCAACTCTTTCTCTGGGCAGTAGCCAGTACCAGTCCTCATGAGGTTCATATATCTGTAAAGAAGACAGATTTAAAAAAAAATAATAGCTATATGAAGTAAGATGCTGACCATTAATAGAAAGAAGCTTTTCAAGAAAATTGGCAATGTGGACTCAACTACTATGGTAAATTATTTGATTGGAAATTTGCTGTTTAGAGAATTGTGAAAAATCAATAAGGGGGATTGTAGGTGGAAGGAAAGCTAAATATTTCACCGAGCACATGAAATACCTGTAAATGTTCACAGAGTTGCGTGATACTTTTTAGTGTCTTTTCATATACCTTTCACTTGGGAAGAGCTACAACAGATCAAAGCTTTAAACGTTACCGTAGTATACTTAGCTTCTATGTATAAAACACTTTTTAGAAGAACAGTAGCAACAACAACAATGAAAAAGGTCAGAATAGCTGGGGTTTGAAGTAATTGCTTGGTTCAGATCTATAAAAAGCTATTAAATCAGTCCACGAAGGATACTGTGCTTTGCTATGTGGCTCTGCATCGCAGCTCACTACTGTTTAATGTATTTATGTCCACAGTTGCAGAACCGCAAACTGACTTTTAATTTCTTTAGCGGCACTAAAATACCACAAGATAAACTGTTAGACTGTGTGTGTGTGTGTGTGTGTGTGTGTACAGAGAGAGAGAGAGAGAACTGTATGCACTGACATCTAACGACTAGACTGATGACTTGCAAGACAGCAATTGAGAAAAAACTACACTCTGTATATTTGTTTTAGTACCTTTTCTGTTATAAAAATAAAGATGGGATTTAAAGCCAGAAGAAATGTCCAGATTTCATTGTTTTACTGAAAGAAATGTGCTTAAATGTCTTAGACCCACTTGGGAAGATTGCTCAATGGGCATATAAAAGCAAAGAAGAAAGAAAAACAATGACAATTTCTTCTGCTAAAAAGACAGCCACTCTGAAGTGCCCTTACTTGTTTTAGTTGTTAAACTGCCACTACCGCCCACAATGAAAGATTCCTCAGTATCACTACATGGACTCTAAGCTCTTTGAAGGAGCCATAGCTGTTTTCTTCCCGATAGCTACAGGCATAAGCTCTGGCATCCTGTTGGGAAAATGCACATTGTGTGCTGGGAGAGACAATACCAGTGAGTGTCAATAGAGAAGTGTCACCAAACCCTGTATTTATAATCTGAAGGCACACTTCATGAAAGAAAACAATGACTGGCATGAGATCAACTGCTTAAGCTCCCACTACCTTGAGCAAACACAAGGAAGAAAAATGCTATAATGAAGACAGACGTGCATAGCAAACTAAATGTCAGAAATGTGAAGACTAGCAGTGATTGTCCCTCAGCATCCACAGGGGACAGGCCCCATGAAGCTTTGGACATACCAATTTCTTCAGACTACGAAGTCTTTTATGCAAAATAATCAAGGATTGGTTAGGAAACTGTACATATATTCCTGAACATGTCCAAGTCATAGATAGATTATTTATAATACTTAATACAAGGCAAATGCTACATAAACCACTGCTGTACTGTTTTTTAGAGAGTGATTAAAAGAAAAACCAGATGCAATATGTTTCAAATTTTTTAGTCCATAGTTCACTGCATTTGTTCATATGGAATCTGTGATTACGAAAAGCCGGTTGCAAGCATCATAATTTATTATAGAGAGTAGATGTTACGGTTGGAAAGTAAAATGTCCCCCAGGGAATTAAACAACTGGTCTTCAGCTGATGGTTCTGTTTAGGAAAGTTGTGGACCAGTGGACTAGATAAAAGTGGGTCACTATGGAGGTTCTTGAAGACGAGAACGACTCTGATTCTATCCAGAGGGTTCTGTGTCCTGGTGTGTTGATGTGAGATGCAGCAATTGGTATGGAAAGAACAGCCCCAGCTGCCATATCTTCCACAACACAATGGATTGGCACAGCATGGAAACAAAAGCCCAAATAAACCCTCCTCTTGTAAGTTGCTTTCACTGGAGATTTAATCATAACAATATGAAAACTACCTGACATGGAAGGAAAGGTTGAAATTGCTTTCTCTCAACACCATTGTAAGCATTAAGATATGCATTTCAGTAGAAGAGTGGAAAATTATGATTTAAAAAGACACCAAAATGGGTACGCAATGAACAATTACCCTTTAAAACATAGATTAAAAGTGTTTAATTGGTAGAGGTCCACATGATCTTGGCTTTTATTTTTCCTCGATTGATGGCAGATTAAATCCTTATACAGAAGACCGTGACTACATAAGTCCCTTCTGACAAGAGCCTAGTAAAGGGTCACATCCCTAGCCCTGCTCTGAGCCACAACAGAACCCAGGGCAGAAACTGGCATTACCTCACTTCTTCAGAACTGATTTCAATTGCCCACCTCATCCTCTTAGCTAGATGAGGGGACCTAGAAAAAAAATATCAATAGCTTAAGACCTTAGAGTGAATGAAGAAGCAGCTGAAGATTTTTAAATTGCCAATGAGGTGAGGCAGAAAAGATGAAGCCACAGTTTTGACAGAGGAAAGAAGATCTATCTGGTGAGCCTGAAGTTTCACCAAGAATAGAAAACCCTATTTCTTATTGAGAAGCAATGAGAATGAGAAAGACTGAGGGGTGAGGAAGAAAAGCAAGAAGAAGACAAAGAAGAAGAAGAGGAAAAGGAAGAGGAGGAGGAGCAGGAGGAGGAGGAAGAGAAAGGAGAAGAAGAAGAGGAGGAAGAGGAGGAGGAAGAGAAGGGAAAGAAGGAAGAAGAAGAGGAAGAAATGGGAGAGAAGGAAGAAGAGGAAGAGGAGGGAGAGGAGGAGAAAGAGGAAGAGTAAGAATAAGAATCAAACTGTACCATGAGCTTCCTGATAGACTACAGACAAGACTGCAAGATTTTTGGAGGCTGGTGTTAAATCCTGAAATGTTCCTGCCTTCATTCTCAACATTCCAGTTTTAAATGGAGAATATCACAGCTTTTCTTCTGAGCACTGTAGTGTCACACTAGAAACAGGGAACCCTAAGTGCCCCTTAATTTCACCTTGAGACCCATGTACAGATCCATTGATCTGTGTTGTAAATGACATATGTGTCAAATAGTGTTTTCAGTCCAAAGTTTACAGTTGATGAAAGAAGATGACATTTGATGAAGACGTCATCTTTGTATACGTGTTTCTTGCTAATCCTGAGACACTGATTACTGCTGGGTAGTATTTAGCCCTAGAATCTTACAAGCAAAAGAGTCTTCACAAGAAAGAGCAGTGCCTGCAGCAAACCAGATGGAGGCTGTTGTAAAGTGGTTTCTCGCAAAAACCTTCAAGCAGACTGACAACGCCGTGCCAAGTACTTGCAGATACTGGACACAGAAGAGACGGATTGCATCTGAAAACCAAATGTTTCTTTGAACAATTTGGTCTCTACTGTCTCCATGGTTTTTGATTTCTATGTTATTAGTACAGAAAGGTCAGAACTACAGAAAACAACTATGACAAGCCACTGAAATGCTTCTGTTCACTTCTCTATAGTCACAGGCTGACTATTAACAATGAGGGAGAGAGAGAGAGAGAGAGAGAGAGAGAGAGAGAGAGAGAGAGAGAGAGAGAGAAAGAGAGGAACAAAAGCATACAGTCTCATCAGAATCACTTTTGTCGCACTTTAGGTATACATTAGGGTACTAACAACCTTGTGGGTACTGTCTTTTCCTTACTGACAATCCTTGATATTTTATCTCAAAACTCACAATATATAGTTGTCCAATGTGGTGACAGACATAATGCCCAGAACTGTAAGAGAGAAAACAATTTCACTTATCTTCGAGTAGTTTCAAATGTATACAGAGGACACAGGTGAGCCTTCATTTGCACAACGATGCTGGTAGCTTCAGAGCTAGTGCTTGAAGGGCACAAGCATGGGATCTGCATTTTTAGCAATAGAAATTATTATTGTATAAATTACTTGTTCCTTAATAAACCCACTGTACAGTGTAAGCAAGAATTCAAGGAATTTGTGGACTTTTCTAGTAATACAGCTATGAAACTTGAAAGTTCCTTTTACTTTTCTATATACATATACACATGGTCTTTAGTTTGCAACCACAGAAAAGGGGGAAATACCAGAAGAAACCACAGGAGACAAGTGTGCAATTCAGAAGAAAACACTGAGCTAGGTAAGAATAATGCATAAAAGGTTCATAGATAGTAATTTGTGGAATTTTTAAAGTTTCTAAATGTATTTCTTAGTTTTCACTAGTTCTTACATAGATGAACTACAAATTAAACACTTATTGCCAAACAAGACAGAGATAATTTTGCAGAGAAGAAAGTGCCTGTAGAATGTGTACCTCAGTCAAAAGGTACACGGTCCTCACCCTGCCTTTCTCAAGTAGGGACCCCATAACGCTGACAGGAACAAGAGCCTCTACAGGGTCATGTTGAATTCTATTGACTCAAGATGGCATTCTGAGTTCATATGCTCAGCTGCACTCCCTCTACACATGCCTGTTCAGTTAAAGAAATGCAATCCTAAGCAATCAACCCTGGGATTAAGCAACAGTGCCATCTACATGATAGAAGTTCTAACGACTTATAGAACAGATTTCACAGATCCAAGCAAAGACCTCCCAAAGCTGCAACTACTAAAGGTGACACAGAAGACTATTGAGGCAGCAAACATGTCTCCTGGGCCAACAGCATGACTAAGTAGGTAAGGGAGCTCGCTGCCAAGCCCAGGACTCTGCATTCACATGGTGGAAGGAGAGAACTTATTTAAGCAAGTTTTCTTCTGATCTAATAACATACACACACACACATACACACACATGCACTCACGCACACATGCTAGAGCCACACATACAAAATAAATAGATGAGTAACCATTTTTAATCTAATTAAAGAATCATTCAACCTGACTCAGGAGTCTTCTTCCTTAAGCCTCATCTCAAAAAAGAAGAAAGTTATAGGCTCTTAGAAGACCACAGCAATAATCCCACCAAGCCTCAGAGAGAAGTAGGTCACTGAATCCACCAAGATTTGGCCAAAGTGTTTCCAGCACCCATGGTATATGGGCAACTGGTAACTAGAGCAAGCAGGAAGCAGAAACATTTGTTTTGTGAAAAACGATAATTTGTATGAAAGATACTTATCTGAGGAGAGTGAGGAAGGGCTTTCAGTAAGAACTACAGAGACCTGTTTGACTGCATCTTCTTGCATTTGATTATGAATTTTATTTGTTTCCTCCAGGGAGAAGAGGTCCCCTCAGTCACAGTCATAGGGGAAGAGAGTAAGGGGAAAATAGGAGGGAGGGAGGAATGGGAGGACACAAGGGAAAAGGTAACAATTGAGATGTAATATGAATAAATTAATAAAATATATTTTTAAAAAAGAACTACAGAGAAGTTATGCCTTGATATGCAATCCCTTGTTCTGCTTGAAGAACAGGGATTGCACATTTACTCTAAAAACCCAAAAATGGCAACTGGATTTGGGGCCAGCTCTCACCACGCCCTTGTTCCCTCCTATATCTTATTGTTTTATCCTGTAAGTTTCTTGTCTTGAATTTCTTTGTGTTATGTCTATACATTTTTGTAACTCTATTTGAGAGTTTCTTCAATCAAAGCAGTTTAGCTTTAATATGATATAATTTTCAATTTGCGTTTTTAATAAGATAAATACATTATGAAGTACTTCCTGTTCCTTTATCACTCTCTTTTAATATTAAGACCCATTATTTCAGGAGAGAAAGATCCTCAAAAAATCTAACAAAGTATTATATAATTGTTTTGTTTTGTTTGTTATTTGGTTTTGATACATGGTTCAGGTAACCCATGCTGGCCTTAGCCTTCATATGTAGCAATGATGACCTTTAGCTGGTCACTGTCCTGCCTCCACTTGCCAAAGTATTAGAAGTACCAGTGTGTGTCATGACACTCAGTTTCAGTGTGTGTGTGTGTGTGTGTGTGTGTGTGTGTGTGTGTGTGTGTGTGTGTGTGACCGGTGTCTGTGTGTGTGTGCATGTCTGTGTGTCTGCCATGTGTGTGCAGGTATGCAACAAGGCCAACAGAGGCAAAGGACCATCTGGAGCTGGGATGAGGTGGTTGTGAGCCATCTGGTGTAAATGCTGGGGACCAACCCACGTCCTCTGGGGAAGTGGAGGAGCTCGTAACCACCGAGACACTTCTTATCCCCTCCTATAACTTATCTAACTATTACCCAGTAGCCGCTGTGTTTTAAATTATAAAATAAGCACGTTTGCTTATTGGCTTTCCTTGTATTGGCTACCCTTGCAAAAATGAAACTGAGAAATGAGATTTATTGCCTCATATCTCATAACACAGATGCATTAGTTCACTCTTGTGTTATTAAATAAAACCAAATAAAATATTTACCTCAAAAATTTAGACGTTAAATAAACTTAAGAGAGACAGTGTGCCTTGAATGTAGATAAAACTGAAATAAAGTAATTTAAAAATAAGAATTCAATACAATTGTTCCTTCAAATTGCTCTCGTGATGAAGCAAGAAAACAAAAGGAAAGAAATTTCCAGTGAGAATGGCTGATGGTTAACAAAGAAAAAGTCACAACTGTCTGTGATTTTTATCTGGGGGATAACGTTGTGAGCACAGAAAGACAAATGTTTCAAAATTTCTCCCAGATTGCAGGCTAAAAATCTGAGGTCATAGACACCTTGAGTAGCATAGTAATCACAGAAGCAGAGGGGGACCCAGAGGTAGCAGGGGAGGCGGGTGCCGAATCCCAGCCAGCCAGGACAAATAAGTTCAGGTGGTTTATTGCCCAGAAGGGTCATTATTGTAAAACAGTATTGTACTGCATAAATCAAACTGGCTAAAAGGCAAAATTATGGATGTTCTCATCACAAAAAAATGAATGGCAAGTGTTTGAGGTAATGGGTTAGTGTCTTCAGCCTGAGATGGGCATGGCATAAAATGTGAGCGTGACTTTGTACCTCATAGTGATGAAAAGTTAGCAATGGTCATTTTAAGTAATCATAAACATAAAATAATTATCAAAAGATAATAAATTTATTTCAGAATTTTTAAAAATATCCTTTTAAAAATAGAAAGGCCCAAATCTAACAACTATTCACAATGCCCCAAAATACATAGAAGACATTAACAATGTTTCAAGGAAAAGCTTCCTTCCCATTTGTATCTGTATAACCTGAATATTTTAATAATTACACATTAACAACACCTGCACTGTTTAAATGCCTATAACATAAGAACAAAACTAAAGAATTGTCTTGGTTATTTTTTTATTTAACTGGCTAACTTTGCTACAAACTAAATAAGTAAATCAACCCACCCAACCAACAAACCATAAAATAGTGACATTAAGCAGCCTTTGTTTTTGAGCACATGTTAAATATGCCCAAATAAAACAACATTACAATCTTAGGAAACGGAGGTGTGCTCATTGACAGCTTTGCGGTTAGTTAAAAGGGTTAATCAGCTACTTGTTAAAAATGAAGCAACTTGTAAAAAGTTGTTACTGGTGGTTTTTTTCCAATCTCTTCAAATTTCATTATCAGGACATAAGCCACTCCCTCCATTTTCTCTCCAGATAAACGTATGCGTGTGATCAGATGCATGCAACTTTGTGTGAGAGGAGACAGGAACAGAATGTGTACCAGCTGAGGGCTTATTCAAATAGGTTCATACACATCCATCCATGTCAATAATTATAGATCTATACCATTTGCAATGTCACAGATTATTCAATTATACTTATGTGCTCTAATTCACTAAACCAGTCTAATGGGTGCTTGGGTGGCTTCCAATTTGCTATTATTGTGAATGGTTCTATGATATACTCTTCGGGCATAAATCTCTTCCCATTTTGTGATTACATTCCAAAAGAAGGATTTTGGGATCACACAGCAAACGTATTTCATATTTTCTATTACTAGATGGTCTTCCAGAAAATTTAAAGCTCTTTAGAGTTCTATGAGCTATAAGTGAGAGTGCTGTGGTCCCATACCCCATGAGCACAAAGTATTGTCAATTCTTTGCTGTTGGATAATAATTTGATGGAAGTCCAGCCCCATACTAAGCTTGTCACTTGTAATGTTTATTTATTCAATAAATAAGTGTAGGTGCCAGTGGCTGAACTAGGTGCTGGAGATCAAGAACAGACATGTTGTCTGTGACCAAACATAAACAAATACAGTATGGTAAGCCTAGAGATATGGAGATATGGCTCAGTTGGCAAAATCCTTGCTTTACATGCGTAACAAACTGAGCTCAACTCCCAGAATCCATGCAGAAAGCTAGCCATAATGACACTGGCATGCACTCAATATCCCAGTGTTGAAGAGGTAGACACAGTCAGATCACCAGGGCTCATTGGTCAAAGCCTAGCACAATTATCCATCCTTGTGTCTCAGAGGGACCTTGTGTCAGAGGGACAGCTGCTAAGGAACAACACTCAGGGTTGACTTTGGGCCTCTCCTCACACATGCACTCTCACACAGATACATGCATACACACACACACACACACGTGCATGCATGCACACACGCACACACTTGTACATGCATGCACACAGACATGCGTGCACACACACACATACAAGCTGAATATTAAAAAGATAATGTTTCTTCCTATGGTTAAAAAAAATTCAAGGCAAAATGTGTTCCAGATAGAGGAAACAGTAAGAGACATGGTATAAGGCGGGAAAGACCATGGTGTGTGTCACCAGAGTCCGGAAGAATGAATAGAGGCCTGGGTGGCTGGCAGGAGGCAGAACATGCTCACCTTTGAAGACCACAAGAACTGTATGACCACTTGGAATTGTATGAGTTCTGTGGGAAAACCCCAGGGAACCTCAATCTTGCTACAATTACATGTGCCTTACAGTTGTCCTCCTGTCCTCTCAGTGAAGAGTAGCTAGTGTGGTCCTTGGCTCTGAACAGGGAGCTTACTCACAGAAATAGGGAGGCTTGAGTGAGAATAGGAGTAAGCACGCATGCGTATCAGGGAATCCACCATGTGAGTGTTGAGTAGACACCTTCACACGCTTATAAGACAGCCATAGGGAAAAAGCACCTTACAGCCAGATGACATAACTCTACAGTGCCAATAAAACAAATGACATGTACATTTGGGAGTCTTCAGCATAGATGGGGAATACTGAAATTGGTTAGGAACTAAAATTGGAATGGCTAACACTGAGAAGCAATGCTTTTTCGACTAAACCCAAAGGGCAGCCTGGAGCAAGAGTGAGATTGTGGTGTATCCAAACCCCAGAAATCTCTCTGGAGACTGGCAGGAATAGGACTGCTCCCTCCCTGCCCTGGGCCTGCATGTCCTGGCTCAGGTAGCCTTATGACCGCTACCTTTGTCATCCTTGAGGCGGTCAGGTAGGCTGGCAACCGAGTTACCTGTTAAACTTTCTCTCTCTTTACAAGGTCACTTTCAGCAAGCACCTGGAATTCCTCTTCATGAAAATAAGGCATTCCCAGCACTTTAGCCCTGGCCAAAGATATACTGATCTAGAAAGCCTCTACCTACTCTCCAAAGATTTAAATAGGCTTTGTCTGCCACCATACCCGACCCCCACAATTAAACTGAACTGTTTCATTGAAGGCTGTTTCCCAGGAAGTCTGTTTCTCACGCTCACAACCACCTGAGGTCTCCATCCCGATGTCATTCCTGCCTTGTTCCCCGTCCCGGGATCCACTGGTGGTGATTACAGGCAGTCACGCCATTCTGGGTGGGGAAGCCGCCCCAGGACCAGCACTGGGACTCTCAGTAGCCAACCAGCCTAGTCTAATTGCCAAGCCTCGGCTCCCAGGGAAAGAGCATCATTTCTCAAGAATAAAGATGGTCAGCTCCCGAGTAAGGCCACCAAGGCTGACCTCCGGCCTCCTCACTAACGCATGCACGTGTACACACACACGCATTTGTCCACATACACATTTTTTTAAAATGAAAAACAACTTAGGGACATAGCACAAAAACATCAAAGGGGCTCATTCGCCATAATAAATATCCAGTGGCACATCACACACTGAAGAAATGCATCTGAGACTGTTCATCTTTCGGAATGTATTACTTTAAACCTTGAATGCATGGGAACACCTGGGACATGGAGAGATGAGGGACTACCCGAGCCCCATGATGCAGGCTGAGCACTCAGAGAGAAGCCAGTGTGGAGCAGAAAGGAGCTACACCATGCCTGAAAGGTGGCAGTGACAGTAAATTGTCTTCCTATGTTCTCTCTAAAAAGCAGGGCACAAATAGTCCCCCTTACCGTGACTATCAACACCCAGCATGGGATAAGAAACGCATCCTTCCCGGTGTAAAGGAGGCAACGGCACATCCGAGCACTGCAACCCCACACTGTGGTCTTTCCCTTTTAGGAAAGCTACAACTGACTGATATTAATTCTCCCCCGTTGACATAGAACTGAGAAAGAGAAGTTCCAGGAGGGACAATTGATAAGGAACATTAGCCTGTATTATAATATGATACAACTAGAGATGATGGCCCTTGTACAAGCAACTCTAGACATTGTAATACCGCGAATTACAACATCCCGGCCAAAACAACATTTAGATAATGATCAATTCCTATTACACCAGGTCAAATACAAGCTCCAAAGAATAGAAGATAAATTTATCTTTCAGTGGCCTGTGTAAATCCCTTCATTGAGGGCGGGGGTGGGGGATGAAATATCATTGAAAAAAATCAATATCATTATTGATTAATCAGGCTACTGTGATTTATTGGGCACTCACTCATTTGTTTGTTACAGTCATTTCATGCGTTGCCTCTGGCTGTGATAAATGGTCTGGCCTCCTCTTTGGGAAGGAGGGGGGCTTTTTAGCAGTCTTCCTCCCAGCTTGAGCCCTACAGGGGCTGGCATATCTGCTCCCGTGTTAAATGGAAGTCTGTACACTGTTGAGAAGCATGGCTTAGAGATTGGCATGTCCACCCCAAGCAGCGGTGCATACGGACGTCACTGAAGATTCTTCCAAAGTGAACGCCTAAGCCAGGTCATAAGCACAGGCGTGTTTGACATCCAAGACATACATGATGCTAAAGGAGCAAGGATGGTTCTCTCCACCAATTAAAAAATTTAAATGTAAGCACAAAGGGTGTGGTCGGACATCTCAGGAGTCCTGCCACAGCCTTGATATGATGTCTCGTAATGTAGATCCACTCTTACGGTTTTTGGCCTATAAATGAAGAAGAGACTCAAGCAGAAGGTTAAGGACCATTTATGAGACTTCAAAACAGAAACTTCAAACCCCTACCCAGATCTAGCCAATGAACAGGACATTCTCCACAGTTGAGTGGAGAGTGGGGTATGACTTTCACACGTACTCTGGTGCCTCATATTTGACCATGTCCCCTGGAGGGGGAGACCTGGTGGCACTCAGAGGAAGGATAGCAGGCTACCAAGAAGAGACTTGATACCCTATGAGCATATAAAGGGGGAGGAGGTCCCCCTCAGTCAGAGTCATAGGGGAGGGGAGTAAGGGGAAAATGGGAGAGAGGGAAGAATGGGAGGATACAAGGGATGGGATAACCATTGAGACGTAACAAGAATAAATTAATTTTAAAAAAAAAAACAGAAACTCCAGGACAGGCAAACTGTGAATCTCATAGCTTCCTGAAGGAGGAGGATAGAGAAGTTAACTGGGACAGAGGTCAGCCACAGACTGAGTGGAGTGATTTTATAAAAAGAATACAGAAGCCCAAAGCAACAGGGAGTTTAAAAGGATACTTAGGTTCCAGCCAATATCCACAATAAAAAGGAATATTTACACTTGAGTGAAAACTCACAAAGGGAGATGAGCCCTTCCAACCTCATGGCAGCTCATAGGCACTGCACTAGAGTGGGAATTATGGGAAGTAGTGTGTATTGTCTGGATGTGAACCATTGTTCTAAGACTGCCCAGCTGAATTAACTCTCATAGGAGGAAACAGGGGTGTGTCCCCACCTAGAAGGAAATTCCATTCACTCCTATAATACAATAAACCTTGCTAACATGGATCAGACTTATGGTCTCAGAATGTGTCTGGCATTTTCAATATTATGTATTGTTCATAGTCTCATTATATTAGTAGCTAGATTCCTATAGCTGCTTGATTTTTTTTAATCACAGTACTTTGCTTCTGTCTCCCAGGTTTCTTCAAGCTGTATTCAGTGACTAAACACCTCCTTTCTTCCCAAAGGAAAAGTCTTTTTTTTTTAATTCTTTATTAAATATTTTGACACATACATTTATATATATAATATATAATAAACTACCTACCGCAAGAAGAACCATGAAACAATCAGGAAATATATATATCATTCATAGTGTTTTGGCTATTTGTATTTGGTAGCCTGAAGAAAACATCTTTCCTATCTTGGTGCATTTAAAATTCTGAATGTAAATCAATATCTATCATAGCTCATCATTATCAACTTAAAACATCTATCTAGACCTAAAAACCTCTTAATCCCTAAACAACTAAGCTTCATTGTAAAAAATAAACTATCTGGGCTTCAACCACATCAGAGACTTGAGAAGGGATAAAATTAATTACCTAAGTGTACAGGGAGTGCAGGTTAGCAGCTTCCCAAATTCAGAAGATGGCAGAGATAGTTTGCAGTCACTCAAAACTCTCTATGATGTTGGAACATCATTTTCAGCCTTCCGGCCCAATATATCTGACAGATATATTTGTGAGGCAGGAACTATTGAGGACTTGCTTACCCTGCCTTGGTAGAATTTGGCTGTCGACTCTGTCTGTATCCAAGCTTGCCCCTTTTTAGGCAGAATTCTGTCTGTGGCAAAAACAAGAACATTTTGCCCTGTGGCTTGTTTGCCACATTTGAAGCTATCTCCATAAGTAGGTTCTTTGATGCTCATCATCTTCTTTGACGTAGGTCGGGTGTTGCCAGGAGTTAACCTGTCTCATTGTCAATGAATCTTTGAGATAATAAAAACATCATTAAATGTCATTCTGTGTGTCTCTGAGGTTTTTGAAGACCTTATCACACAATTTTACACTATCTTTCTATAGAATCATATCTATCTGTTACACCTAGGATGTGCATTCTTGTGACAAAAATAGAGTAGTAATTGATATGACTTACTTATCATAAACATCCTGAAATAGCACTTTCAAAGCATTGGAATTAAACCTTGTATTAATAATTGAGTTGTCTGGCTACAATACCAATAATTAGAGTAGAAGTATATATAATGTGTGTAAAGAATAATATTAAATTTGAATCCTGTACTAATGTATCAAAAATTAAACTTATTTTGGATCTATAATCAAAATTCTATACAAGTGAAATAAAAATAACCTTGTGAGTAACATTTAAGGCATTAAACTGAGGAGTAGATTCATTAATCTACTTTTTGTCCTATCATGCCTATATATTTTTATATTCTCCCTTCTTTCTTTTCAACCTCTCTCTTCAAACCCAAAAATGAAAGATAAGGAAAGGAGAAACATCCTCGAGTCCAACATTGTTTTCTTTCTAAATAAGACCAATAATAACCTATAACCAACTCTGAAGGAGAGATAAACCTGTTTTTTAGGATCCCAAGTGCGGTATTGGAATGGTCTCGTGAGAGAACAGATCAGGTTAATCCACTAGAGTAGCAACCACCTCGTGCAGGAGCTTAATTGTTGCCAGCTGAGAAGATCCCGTGAACATACTCTGGGAAGAGATATATAAATGAGCTTAAAAACTGGAGGCGGGGCTTTTTGGAGACTTGGGGTAGTTTTGGCTGTTCATTGCTGCACTTTGAGACACTGCCAGAGAGAACCGCTCGAGGGAAGCCTTTGGGGCTCCAGTTCCTGCTGAGGTTCTGGGTTCTGTTTACTCTAGGTTCCAGCAGAAGAAATCCTGCGAATTGTGCCAGGAGAATCGTTCCTCGGAACAGATATCCTTACAGTTTTGTTATTGTGTCCATTAATCCTCATTTCCTATTGTTTTGGTTAGTTGGGTTATAAGTGATGTATGCTCAGTCACTAAGTTGTTAATAAAATATATTGGTTAAGAAAATTGAGCCTATACAACTCCCAATGAAAATAAACATCTATCTCCCAAGAAAGCATCCCAAAACCTACCCAATTGCCTCTAAGGAAATGGGGCATCATTCTCTTAAGGTTTCTTCCAGCTGGTTTGGGTTAAGTAATAACCTTTGTAGGGGCCCAAATAAAATTGGAGGAAATGGTTAAACAAGCTAGGAATTGCATTTGTGAACCAGTTTCTAAATGTTGGTAAATTCTAGGCTTAATTATAGTCCTGTGTTGGACAGTCTGAAATGCTGGACCAATTGGCATTGGAAGTTTTCTTCAAAGCTGTCCTGGGGGCTGTCCTGTTCTGTTGAGGCACAGCAACTGAAGCACTTGGTGCTCAAACATGAAGGATGCAAGATGTCAGAGTCCAGCATGCTGAGAGGAACAAATCCTGTCAGGTCTGATACAGCATAAGTGTCTGGGTTTTTTTGTTCTGAAAACATACAATTTCTCACAAGCATTATACAGTCTTAAAATTATAAATGTATAAGGTGTATGTGTGATACACAGAACAATTAAGTCTGGTTCTCTGCTCTTTGTATGCACAGAAAAGAGACATCTGTATATTTTCATTTATACCATACAAAGAATGGCATCTAATAATAAGTCACAGGGATTCTGCAGCTAACAAGAAGCATTGTCTCGGCATAGACATTCATGTCTCAGCCAGTGTCAGAGCTATTCCCACATAGTAGGATTAGCAATATAAATTACAGGCTTGATCTGCAGTGTGAATTCTTCATATCCTGATTTTATCTCCCTCCTTCATTCCCTCCTGCTTCCCCCTCTCTCCCTCATTCCCTCTCCCTCCCTCCCCTACTCCTCAGAAAGGGGAGCCCTCCTCCCCTAACATCTCTCTACCTATTGAGTCTCATAGGTACCACTTGTATCCAGAAGAAGTGACCAAAGTAGGGGGGACAGAGTCCATGTCAGAAGTAGTCCCTACTTCCCATATGTGGGATCCACAGGGAGACTGTGCTGCCTTTCTACTGCATCTGAGCAGAGGACCTATGTCCACATCATATACGGTTCTTGGTTGTTGCATCAGGCTCTGTGTTGTAGTGTAGTTATCCTGTATTATGTGGCTAGTATCCACTTATGAGTGAGTAAATACCATGCGTGTCTTTATGGGTCTGGTTTACCTCACTCAGGATCATCTTTTCTAGTTCCATCCATTTGCCTGCAGTTTTCAAGATTTCCTTGTTTTTAATAGCTGAATAGTATTCAATTGTGTTTCTTTATCCATTGTTCAGTTGAGGGGCATCTAGGTTGTTTCCAGATTCTGGCTATTATAAATAAAGCTGCTATGAACATAGTTGAGCTAATGTCCTTTGTTGTGTGGTGGGGCCTCTTTCAGATATATTCCCAACAATGGTATGACTGGATCTTGAGTTTCGAATTTTCTTAGAAAGAACCAGATGGATTTCAGAAGCAGTTGTACAAGTTTGCACTCCCACCAGCAATGGAGGAGTGTTCCCCTTTCTCAACATCCTTGCCAGCATTTGCTGTCACTTGAATTTTTTATCTTACCCATTTGGATAGGTGCAAGATGTGATCTCAGAGTTGTTTTGAGTTGCATTTCCCTGATAACTAGGGATGCTGAGCATTTCTTTAAGTGTTTCTCAGCCATTCGATATTTCTCTGTTGAGAATTTTGTTTAGTTCTGTACCCCATTTTTAATTGGGTTATGTGGTTTGGTGGTATTTAATTTCTTGAGTTATTTATATATTTTTGGATATTAACCCTTGTTTGGATTTAAGGTTGGTGAAGATCTTTTCCCAGTCTGTAGGCTGTTGTTTTGTTCTGTTGACAGTGTCCTTTGCCGTACAGAAGCCTTTCACTTTGGTAAGGTCCCATTTATTAATTGTTGATCTTAGTGTCAGTGCTGTTGGTGTTCTGTTCAGGAAGTTGTCTCCTGTGCCAGTGAGCTCAAGGCTCTTTCCCAGTTTTTCTTCTAACAGATTTAGTGTGTCTGGTCTTTAATCCATTTGGACTTCAGTTTTGTGCAGGGTGATAGATGTGGATCTATTTTCATTTTTCCACATGTAGCCATCCAGTTAGACCAGCACCATTTGTTGAAGATGCTTTTTTTTCCCCATTGTATGGATTTTGCTTCTTTGTCAAAAAATCAACTGTCCGTAGATATGTGGGTTTATTTCTGGGTCTTCAATTTAATTTCATTGATCAGCCAATCTATTTCTATGTCAGTACCATGTTGTTTTATTACTGTTGCTCTATAGTACAGCTTGAGATCCAGGATGGAGATTCCTCTAGAAGATCTTTTATTGTAGAGGATTGTTATAGCTATTCTGGCTTTTTCATTTTTCCATATGAAAGTGAGAATTGATCTTTCAGGGTTGGTAAAGAGTTGTGTAGGTATTTTGATAGGGATTGCATTGAATCTGTAGATTGCTTTTGGTAAGATGGCCATTTTTACTATATTGATTCTCCTGATCCACAAGCATGGGAGATCTTTCCATCTTCTAAAATCCTCTTCAAATTCTTCCTTGAGAGATTTGAAGTTTATTTCATACAGGTCTTTGACTTTGTTGGTTAGAGTTACACTAATATACTATATATTATTTTTGACTATTATGAAGGGTATAGTTTCCCTAACTTCTTTCTCTGAGACTTTACACATTAATTATCAATCAAGAAAATCCTTCACAGACCAATCTGGTAGGGGCATTTTTCTCAGCTGATGCTCCCTCTTCCCAAATGACTCTAGCTTGTATCAAGTTGATATAAAACTAGAGAGCACTATTATTTTTTCTGTCCCACCTAAGCTGGCCTTTCAGGGCAGGGCCCAGATGTCCCTATGCTTACTCTTTCCCATGGGGGAAGACCCACGACAAGTTCTACAGTTCCATTCATTTACCCCTTTGGCTAGGCATGCAAGCCACTTTGAATACATCTAAGGTGAATAACCATTCTACTTTAACTCTGCTCTTATTCATATTTCTGGACCCTAACTCAATCCTGAGACAGTTGCCTGCTTGGCTCCCCACCACCACCACCCCCGCCAGATCACAGCTCCAGTCTCTTCCTGCAGTCTGAGCTACTCAAAGCTGCAATCCAACTAAGCTTTCTTAGACCTGTTCTTGGCCCCAGAGTCCTGTGTTTCCCAACCACAGGTGTATGTTTCAAAGCTTAAAGAGGATCTTCTCTAAGACACACTCACTTGGCTTAAGAGTAGGAGCCTCTGCCTCACTCACTCAAGAGAAACATCTCAAACACCCCCCCCCTACAAAGAGCAGCCAGCATGGACCTCAATTTATAAGATTGCCTTGAACAATGCAATAATGGTTTACAATATTTTCCTATGATTTATGGGCTCAGTTGAGCAGGAAGTTTTCATCTTATTTCTATGACATTCAGTCTTTCACATTCTGAAAGATACAGGCAGAGTGTTTTCGCTGCCTCCCTCCTGATGTCTTTCTAAGAAAGCCTCCTTGCACCTGACAATCCTATTTCCAGTCATCTTTTGGTGGATGTGAATAAGATTTGAAAGCTAATGGTGGACTACTAAGGCTCACTCTGCCTTGTATCCACATACAATACTGATCACTATGGTGAGCCACCAAAAAGCCAACTAAATATAATGATAGAGCAGTGGCTCGAGTGTCCAGGATAGGGAATGTAATGGAGAAAGACTTTTTGGGGGCCTTCATCTAGATTGTCATAAACAATTTCTCCT
Source organism: Acomys russatus (assembly GCF_903995435.1). Taxonomy (NCBI): domain Eukaryota; kingdom Metazoa; phylum Chordata; class Mammalia; order Rodentia; family Muridae; genus Acomys; species Acomys russatus. Next base: position 42,205,979 of record NC_067154.1, read on the forward strand.
CCCTAAACCAAGGATTATCAGTCTTTCCCGTTTTATATCAACATTTGTCTCAACTGAAGCTTTGAAAAACATGATTGTGCTAGCCATTACTTTTCTTATGCAGTTGGTAAAATAGCTCCATTATTACTGAAGTGACACATGGGTTTCTGGAACTAGCTTGCAAGTTCCTTTAAATTCTATCCTTGTCAAAGGCAGAAGTATTTCTTGGATCCTTTTTCTTTCCCAGAGACATGAAGCCTTAGTCACCCAAGCCCAGATTCACATTAGCTTCAATTTGAGACTTCCCCTATAGCAACTCAAATCCCCAAGCTGCAGCTTTCCAGACATCCCTAGGAAATTCTGGGCTTGTGGCCAAATGCCCATATTTCATGACCTTACCCCTTCAACCCTGAACATCTGCTCCTGCGTTAGGATTGATTCTTCTGGGCAGATTGCTCAATCCTGCCAATCGGGAACAACTCTTTCTTCATCTTCCCAAGCAGTTTACTTCTGCAAAGGGAAGGCTCCACACTGCCCTATAACTTTCTACTTTGGCATCTTTATCCCGGGCTTCATTTGGCTTCTTTAAGGCTGTGATACTCACCCACTTGAATCCACCCAGATACCTCATTTGCGTGTGAAGATCTTCCTAGGAAGAAGTAACAGCCAACAGAATTATCTGACATTGAGATATACCACAGTTCTTCAGGCCACAAACAAATGAAGTGGATCTTGGTTTCATGTAAGATGTTGCAAAGAGAATAATATGCAAAAGAGTTGGAGTCATTTCATCTGCCTCATGTGAAGCCTGATGATTCATGTTCCTCCAGCCACCTCCAACATGAGAAGATGCTGTGGTAGTCCCAGCATCCTCCTCTGCAAGGATCTCAGAGGTCCTCCTGTTAAGATGCACACACAGAGAGATACACAGAAAAGGGAAATATCCCCTGGGAAGGGGCTTTTAAAAACCTGTACTTACAGTTAAAGATTATATGGACACGGGGATTTGATTTTTAGGTGGCACTGCTCATCGACAGTCTATGGCTAGAAATTCTTCCCAGAATAAAAAGGGTGAGTGTAGGTTCCAGCCCAAGGTGCTTGCCCTGTATTTTACCCAGTTTCTCTGTTTATTTTCCCAGACTCCTTAACTATCTGTCACCCATGCCCAGATTCTTCCTTTTTTTCTCTATATTGCTCTCCATATGTGTACCTATCACAGCTGTACTTGCTACACTTGTTCTGTCACACTTTGATATGATTATTCATTCAATACAGTCCACTTGACTCCATAAAGCCATTCAACTCAGGAACCATGTTTGCGCAGGGTCTTTGATCCCATTGTGATCCCTAAGCTTGAACTGTAAATCTCTGTTTCTTGTAGTTGAGTCCTAACACACACATTTAATCCAACTACTTTCTGGTTGTTATAAACAGGTGATTACAGTAAGGTTCAGCCAGCCTTACACACACCTTTAAGCCAAGAGCTTTCTGTACACAAGAGTTAATAAAGTTAACCCTAGGTCAAGAGGTGGAGCAAGAAAGCAGCTGACAGGGATTAAAGAGTAGGGGAGACTTTGAGTTGAAGTGTATTTAAGACAGCCTGTAGAAGTAGAAGGAGTCTTCCGTCTTTGGTACTTCTTTAGTTTGGAATTTTAACTTGGCTTTTAGCTCTCTGGCTCTTGAGCTCCTCAGCTCCTTGGCCTTTGGCTTTTTGGGCTTTGAACTAGCAAGACTTTGGTGTTGGGGTTTTTTAACTTTTTCCTCCTGGGCTTCCAGGTGTGGTAGTGAGCCTTTGGGCCTTCTCCATTGGGACATGAGCTGAGTAAGAAGTTCAGCTGGGTGCTTTCTCTGCCTCTCTGAGCTAGCAGGCTTTTCACCACAGCATCTGGCTCCTGAGTATTTATTGATAAAATAGAATGATCAGGGACTTTCAGTTAAAACAGCACTCAGCATACTTCCTGACAAATGCCACAAATATGGCAGTATTTGATAAATGAGAAAAAGAACGAACGACTAAACCAAATGAGCTGGTCAGCATCGCAGACATTTAATGTGCTTGAAACAAATATTGAATACAAACATTTGGGATTGGTGTTACATAAGCAAATAATTTGCCATTTAATTGATATCATCATACTCACGGTTGGATCTTTAAATTCACACATGCTATCAAATAAAATAAATAAATAAAACAAAAGCTCATGTGGACAGCATGCTAAATGTACTTAAATCCAATTTTCAAATACTCAATTTGCTCTCTAGCAGGGCTCCTTAAATATTTTCTACTCACAACCCCTTTCTGTCCAAATCTTACTATGCAAACCCAGGCACAGAAAGATAGATCCACAAATCAACCATCTACTGACAGCAAGTCATAAGTCAATTTATTTCAGAACAATTTTCAGTAGACAAATGTTTACGTGAATGAGATGGTGCAATTATTTTTTACAGGTGAGTGAAATTTTGGTTGAATATTTGATGCTGCAGAATACAAAGCTTCATCAACATTTTTAGGGTTGATTGATATTTGATTTTGTTATCACTAATGCTGTAAAAAACCAAACACTCTGTCTAAATACCTACGCAAAATATTTAAGGTCATTTCAGAAACTGTTCAGAAATCTGCCCTAATCGTAACCCAGAATTCATTGCATGAATATTTTATGAAACTCAAGTCAATTACTCAAATAGAAAGTTTTTAAATCATTCAAACACAACCCAATCCAAAATATTTTACTACTCTGATATGTAAACATTGAGAAAAATATTATAAGCATGTGTTTCCATTATTAAGCTTGTGCAAGAAGCTTTTATGCTTCTGTACAAGCACAACCTTTGAATGTTCAACAATGCACTGCAGTTCGTGAAAGACAATAAATCTGAGCGAGGTATTCAGGCAGCATTTCATAGTCAGCTGAAAAAGAATTCAACCTACTTGATGTTTAATATAGACTCCAGCAAGACCTGAAGGTGAGGACTAAGTTGAGAACCCTCAACGTTTTCCTAATGAGAGTTGTCTCTTGAATATTTTATTACACCTACAGAGCAGTTCACCTCATATTATTTTACCTTTACACATTTAAAATGTCAAAAATTAATACTGGCAGCCCCATGCATTGTTAAAAAAAAAAAAAAAAGAGGGCTTACACAAAAGCAAAGAACATTGTTAGGTTCTGAATGTCTTGACTTATCACAAAAATGAAAATACAGCACATGGCCACTGCCACAATCACGTCACTTACAGACAGAGACAAAATGAAAAACAAAGAAAACAAAACAATTAAAAGCCACCTGAACAGAAGAGGAAAATGCATTTCACTGCTTCTGTGTCTTTTTCCACTTCGGTACTCCCCAGCCTCCTTTCGGGAGATGTGGAGACTATTTATCTCTGGGGCATCTTGCATGCTACTCTTGAAGTCTTATCCAACTGAAAAATGACAGGCACCAGCGGTGTTAATTAGGATTAATCTTATGAAAGCATATTCTCCCTCTTTGGGGCTTCAGGAAGGAGGCACTTTCGGTGGATTCTTTGCTAAAAGCAGGTGGTGTCGTAATGTCAGAGTCACTTGCTGGATTCTGCGTGGCTGTAAAGGACATCTGTAGGGGCATTCATCCTCCTGCTTCTGGCCATAAGCTGACCATTTCTTCAGGCCTCAAGGCCAGTGGCTACTGACATTCTTTGGCCAAACAAAATGTCAACCTTGTGAAATGAAGAGCTTAAAGATAAAACATGATAACCGTTCTCTAAGGAAAAGTTTTTGTTTACGTTATCTCTGCATTAAGCTGCCCTGGCGGGGGGGTCTAAGACCATCCCAAAAGGTCCCCTCTCTGAAATTACTCACTCCCTAAGAAAAGATCTATTCACCCTTTCTGTGAAGTTATGTAAAAGGGCATAAGAAACACACCACCTGAACCCATCAACCATCTATATACGTTGAGAGTGACAAGCAAACACCACTGTTCCTTGGATGCAAGATCGTTCTCTCATTTCAAGTTCCTGCACAAACAAATCACACTGTAAAGCAGATAAATAGGTCAGCGAATATCATTGAAAGCCTAATAACAAGTGTGCGCCTTCCCACTCATTGTAGTGAAATACACAGAAAAGATCGGTGGGGCTCATGCATTGGCCTACATGTTGGCAGACATACTTCTGACTGCCATATGGGGTAGGCGTCAAAAAGGCAACCTTAATTTATTTGAACAGATTTGTGTCATTGTCCCTCTTAGGAAAAGGAGCTAGAAAAAAAAATACTATTTTTATTCATATATATTCCCCTCCCTCAATCAGGCTTGGAATTGACTAAAATGCTGAGCATTGGTCTTCAAGGATTAAAACATTGCGATCTAAGAAAGTCATCAGTAATGCAGATAACTCAGAGGCAGAGATTACTTAAGGTAATTAATAAGGCTTTGTCACCAATTAGTGCGTTACCGGAGAGTTGGACACAAAGGACAGGGCATTAGTCTAGAAGTGAGAAGAAGCAAAGGAGATGAGGCCACAGGGCAGGAATGGCCCGAGATTTGGTAGGGACAACACCTGGAAGGACCACGAAGGATGACCGATGAGGACCCAGGACCCTTAATATCCTTCAGATGTTTACCTAATAATATTTTTTACTTTACCTATTCTTCTCTAAAAGTTTGAGTAGTTCTCCAATAAAGTCTTTCTTCTGTAAGTTGCCTTGGTCATGGCGATTCCTCACCGCAACAGAGAACTAACCAGTACACACCTGCCAGAACCCACACAGCGCATCCCATGCAGGCGCATACGCAACGATAACAAATAAAATCAGCTGCTGACCTTCCTGGCAGCACATATTATAAACCTGAAATGATACAGAGACGATTAGCATAATATGCAGATTTGAAAGGCATTCTATATTCTTCTAAATAAAACGTATTCACATATAAAAAAATAAATCAGTTATTGAGTTCTGAAAAATGCAATGAGATATGAATGTCTGCGTGCTGTGAAGGGGTAAATAGATTAAGATAATCCAGAAAACAGTCTGTCTCCTAATACTTTTTCTTGTTCCTTCCTTTCGTCCAGCAATCCTGTTCTAGGAACCTGTCCTAAAGAAAAGAACATGATCTCCAATTTAATAGCAGGAATATTGGCAATGGGAGAAAGGCTATGAACCTGACATTCATGTATGCCATGGGCTATACCAGCCTTTGCCGTGAAGACTTTAAAAAAAAAAAAAAAAAAAAAAAAAAAAAAAAAAAACTCATAAAGGACAGAAAATGCACATTAAGCTTAAGGGTGATTTTTTATGTTATTATCAATAGTTTTTTATTTAATTAATTTATTCAGATTATGACTCAATTGCTATCCCATCAGTTGTATCCTCACATTCTTCCCTCCCTGTTATCAATGTTTTTTTTTTTTTAATTCATAAACTTCATGTAACAAAAGTACCAGAAGAGGTTTAAAGTTTACCTCCTGTATTGTCCTTGGCTGGTGCCTTAGTTTGAATATTCTCCACAGTTGAGTGGAGAGTGTGATATGACTTTCTCACGTACTATGGTGCCTCACATTTGACCATGTCCCCTGTAGGGGGAGACCTGGTGGCACTCAGAGGAAGGACAGCAGGTAGCCAAGAAGAGACTTGATACCCTATGAGAATATATAGGGGGAGGTGATCCCCCTCAGGAACAGTCATAGGGGAGGGGAATAATGGGAAAATGGGGGGGGAGGAATGGGAGGATACAAGGGATGGGATAAACATTGAGATGTAACAAGAATAAATTAATAAAAAAAATTTAAAAAAAAAGTACCAGAAGAACTCATGGAAACAGGGAAATACAATATAATTAAATTCCCATCATTTTTTGGTTTCCCTATACTTCCAAATATGCTACAGAAAGACACATTCCTTTTAGAACCATTAAAAAGTAAACCAAAAAATATTGTCATTTGAATACATGAATGTCTTCTTTTAAGGAATTAAATGTTCCCCCGCCCCCTTTCTTTGTTGCTGAAAGTGCTTAAATATTTCTTCCTGATGAAAAGTTTACTTTCAGTTTGCAAGCGGAACTTAACATGTTTTCTGCTTTCCAGAAGCATGATGTTTAAAGTGAGATGGGCTGCGCTGAGCCACACAGGGCAAAAACACTCTGTCAAATTCCCACCTAGGAGACTTCAGTCCTCAGCAGACAGAGCCCCCTCCCTGTTCCTTCAGGGTGTGGCTCTCCTCACAAAGCAGTGAGGTGAGGTAACTCAATGGTCACGTTTGGTTCTTGCATTTTTTTCAGCACTATACATTCTGAAAAGAATCAAAGTCTTTGGAGAGAGGAGGACCAGGCAGACCCCACCTTGCTCCTCTACCCATCCAAGCCCCTGCTGCAGTCTGCACTGCCCCTCACCCCAACCAGCTGTTAGAAGACCTTTGTGTTCGGCCACATCTTTGTTTATATACAAAGTCTTTACTGAGCCCCTTCCAGACCTTATCTAGGTATTGCTAACCAGCATTTTATCTAAAAGCAACATGAGAACTACAAATTAAATGACATACAATTAGTTCCATTTCATCTTGGTAAACTTCTTTTAAGACCTCCCTACATGATATATGCCAGAGACTCCTGGCACTGGCTGAAGCTTGCCTGCAATAGACACACAGGACCTGTTACAGCCTAGGGACAAGCTGGGCAAGCTTCCTCTCAACTTTAATATCTGCATCGATCCTGCCTCAAATCCTGTTCATAACAAGTCTGAGAAACTTGCAAGCTTCACCTGACAAGTTTCCTTTCATAAAAAGCTGAGCTTCAGTTTTCCCTGTTTAGTGTTACACATGTAAGGCAAAAGCAAAGCTTTTACATTTTCCTTCTTATCGTTTTCTTTTACTCTTGAATTAAACCATCACAGTTTATTGATCAGCACTGCTCTCACCTCTTTTGAACAATTGTAACTAGATATTGGTACACTAATGGAACATAAACCATGGGGTAGATGCGTTGGAACAAAAGCAGCTTTCCTCCTCGTGTGGATTTTTACCTCAATAATAAGCCTCTGTGCATCAAATTGATTAGATTTCTTGTAAAAAGAATAGCTGCCGTTGCAAATCCAAAATAATAGATGGTTGACATGTGACACTAATAGTAGCCAATAAAACAGCTAGGGGAAAATTTTCCCAAATGCTTTGTAAATTGATTATCTATAATACCCTATGATAAATTGACCCATAATGTCATCTGATGGCTATTTATTTAGGCAGAAATTCAGCCTGGGAATTTGAGAAACAAAATCCCAGCATTGTAAAGATGACTGGAATTCATTTCCCCGTCTTTCAGATTGGAAGGCATTAGCAAGGTTTAAATAAGCTTTGTTTTTGCTCATGTGCCTTAAAATAAGACTTTCAGTGGCATTAATTTGGGAAAGTGATAAAACTGTTGTGTGTAGATGCCTGATGGATTCTTAGTTGCCTCTCAAGCTGCAATGATCTGAGTCTATGCGGGGAGGAGAGACAGAAAAGGAGGGAGAAAGGGTGGAAGATGGCGGAGGGATCCAGGAGAAAGGAATAAAGGGAGAGAGGAAAAGAGGGATTGATGAATGGACAAACAGATGAACAGAAGAAGAAATTAGCTTCCTAATTTCCCTATTTCTTTACTATAAATACCATTAGCCCAGAGAGCCAGGGGCACAGTGAGTTACCCAACAGCCCTCCTACGCAGTTAACTTGCAGTTCCATAATTATCAAAAACAGCCCATTCTCTTTTCTCACGGTCTCCTCACATGTATTTTACATTTCCTCAACCTAAAGACAATCTCAGGTGTTGTCTTCATTGTCTGTACTGTCCCTCTCTACCACATGACCTCTGGACCTTAGGCCTTCTTCAAGCTGGCACGAGGTGGCTGTATGTTCTCATTCTAGTGGTCACCCACAATGCATCAGAGAGCCTCCGTTGCTAAGAACAATTTTCTAGTTGTTCCTCTGCTGTTATATGTATGTAACATACAAACTAGAACATGAGACTTGGAGCCTGGCTGTAGCAGTCTTTGCTTTACATGGACCCATGACACATAATTCCTGGAGGAAAGAAAATGTTACTTCTCTTCTATTCAATCCTACTTTATTTCATTCAGGCAGAATCCATCATCTATTGCTGTATAGTGACTGTATCGAACCACCAGACAGCAATTTCCCTCCACACATGGGTACCAGTCACTGAATAGCTCAAGAAAGAAGAGATGCAGAGGCAGGACCAAGGCAGAGAGGCCCAGGCTACACAGCCAGAAGCTGAGGTATAATGGCTATTTTGGGGAGGGTGTTATTTGTTTCTTTGTTCATTTTTATGTTTACTTTGGGGGAGCCCGGGTTAGTCTTTTACTCACTAAATAGACTAGAATGGCCGTGAAGTCACAGCAATGCTCCTGCCTGAGCTTCCCACGTGCTGAGATGGGAGAGATGTGACATTAAGCCTGGCTAGTGTAGATGTTAAAGAAATACAGAAATCATCTCACTAATGTGTAGGTGTAGATGAGATACACTCAAGTCCATTGTGCTTTTTTTCCTTTGACTCTGGCATTGTCTTTAATTTTAACTTCACTTTTACCTAAATATCTTTTAATGTGCTTCCTTTCATTTTTATGCTACATCATTGGGTTAGATTATTGTTCTACATGTTTCTGGAACATTCTACTGAGTATTCTCTACTGCTTATTCTACCCACATCCCTGACACAGTGCCAGTGGCATGTAAACCAGTCTAGCCACTGAGAAAATCAGTTTGTAAGTTCCTCAAAAACCTAAAAGTAGGTCTAACATGGGATCACCTATATCACTTCTATATTTACTTGGAAGGTGCTAAGTTAGTAAAATACACACGTACTTAAATATCAGTCTTTACTGCAGCACTATTCACATTAGCTAAGCTATGGAACCAAGCTAGGTTTCTGTCAAGAGACAAATATACACATATATTTTTCAATATGTATAAATATAGAATTAATAAATACATGTAATTATATATAATAAATAGATAAATATATACAAATACACATATATGTATATTTTTCATGTATATATATATATATATATGAAAGGATTCAGAGAGAGCAAGGAAGTACAAGAAAGCAAGAATAGACACAAAGAACATTATATACGTTCATGAAGTCCTTATGAACCACAGTACTATGTACAATGAATTTACAGCTATTCAAGCATTATTATTCACAATTAAAAAGATGATCTTCAATTATTCCCATTTCCCGATCTCTTTCAGAATCTCCATCTATTGCATATGCACTGCACCTAGTGAATTGCCCCAAGTACAGTACCTACAGCAAGCACAGTGAGAGGTTGTTCCCTGAGTCCATCCTTAAAGACAAGCGACTTCCACCCCTACTAAGCTCTCTGTATTGCCTTCTCAGTTGGGATATTTTGAGGAAGTAAGACATTCGGCTGTGTCAAATAAGATTTTTGAATAGATGGTAAAAACTGAGGGCGGCCTCGAGCCAAACACCAGCAAAGGACTTAATCCCTAACATAAGCAGCCCATGAGAGAGTCTGAATACGGCCAGGATCTAAGTAAACATAGAAATGGATGCTTTGGAAAACAAGCCTTCAGGTAAGACACCTTGGCCTGACACCTTGACATTTACTCTTGTGAGAGACCCTGACACACAGGCCCCTGTAAAACTATGCCTAGAGTTTCAGCCCACAGAAGCTTTGAGATAAATATTTTTAAGCTGCTGAAGTTAGGAAGTAATTTATTGCACATAAATACATAACCACAGCTTACCCCACCTGCTTATCTATATAGCCTCCCTAAGGCAGAGACTCTGAAGGGTAAAAATAGGCCAATATAAAAGTCAACACCTAGTATGTTAATTGGCAGACTGATTAAATAAATGACTGCCCTTACTGGGCCAATTTTTCAGTTGCTGCAGAATGTAAATATCATTTACCTTTCTCCATGTAGCTGAATTATACATATAATTTATATTAACCTTTCATATCAGAGGCAGTGTTTAGACTTGTCTGTGTCTCCTGTCACGTGGATTTTCCTTATTGTTCTCATGAGAAGCACCTTCATGTTATGTTAATTTCTTTGTGCCTAAACAAAGGACTATGTAACACACAGAGTGAGAACCAAAAGAAAGTGTAGATTTGTTTTTGAAGAACGATGTCAAATAAATAAATGTTTCTTCTATAATTAAAATGTGCTACATGATAAAAGGATAGAGATGCCATCCATGTCACTTAAAATGCTTTAAGCAGAAAATTACATAAAGATGAAACTCATTTGATTTATAGCAAGAATGTATTATATATTAATACCGTCTGTTGACTTTCAGATTAGAGTTTTAAGTGGATAATTAAGTATCAGATCTTTTCACATTTATAGTCTCTTCTTCTTAGGAGAGTCCCACCATGTAACAAGATGGCTGCTGGTATGCCATAGATCACATATGGACACAAGAACATCCAATGGTATGAAAATATACCTTCATGTATATCTCTTTTTTAGTGGAAAAGGTGCAGAAATACAGAACAGTCTTCCATTTGCCTCTTAATGTTTGAAGCTAGATTAGACAGCATGTCACAATTTGAACTGTGGTAAGCAGAACAGAATGACATAATTGTTCAGAGGATGGCTGAACACCTGAACAAAACAGGAGCAGGAAAACACCCATTTACATCCACAAAAGCTGACATACAGGAACATGTGACTGACTGACTGACTGACTGACTGCAGAAAGGTGGCCATGTGGCTGCAGTGGAAGGGAACTCTTGTCGCATGAATTTGACATTGCAATTAAAGGCTAACAAAATAGAATAGAAACCACCATTCACCCATGTAACAAAATAGAATAGAAACCACCATTTACCTACGTAAGTCATCTGTTTTCCCAGAATCCCCTTCAACTTTGCAACTGTAGCAACCTAACCCTAACCAGGGCATCTTGTTATTCAGTTGCTTCATCTTGAGCTATGGGACAATATTGTGGCCTTAAAATCAGTTCTTGAAACACGATATGAGTAGATTCATGAGAATTCATAAAGTAGTAATCAGCTGAGAAACACACGTTTTATTGGAAAGCCTGAATTACAGGAGAATGACTTCTCTTTGATTCCATGCACCCATCATTGCTTCGGCTTGGACAGGTTAAAAGAAAGGAACAGGGTGGCCCCTAGAAACTGATGTTACAGCAGAAAGGCTCAGGAAGAGGAAGCGCAACCTGGGATCAGATAAGCAGCCAAGTTCATTAACTTGTCTCATTGCCACAGTTGGAAGAAATAGATTGTGGCTGTTAAGAGCATGAGATCTGGCCTGAGACCAAGCTTGAGTCTTGGCCCATGTCTTATTTGGGATGCCTGATAACCTCTATAAATCAAAACGTCTCCATCGTTAAAATGGGAGTCATTGCCCCGACCACACAGGGTTATTGCAAAAGTTAAATGAAAGAAAGTCCACTGACTACTTGCTCAATACAGCTGTTCTCCACCGTTACTATTTAAAATGTTCTAAGCACATCTCAGCCACATCTAGTAAACAGATTTCCACTATCATCCTGGACCATGCTGTGAGCTGAGGTGACATTTTGTGTGTGGAGGGTGGGACAGATGAAAAAGGTTTCAAAAGTGTTGCCCTACTTCAAACTGGACTCCGATGGACTGCCTCACCTCCTTCAAGTCTGTAGACACAGGCTTTCAACACATGCCTGTGTGCAGTGTACTGCTATGTCCTCACCTCTTCAGTCAGTCTTCTCCAGGAGCCCAGATGTCTTGCAACTTTTGCAGCTGGCATGTTGGTTTGCCCTTTTAATTGAGGTTCTATGTATTTGCCCAACCTTACTCTCCTGCTTCTCATAGAGCTGAAAATATGTTTAAAATTCAGAATATATCGCATCCCGTGATTCCTTGAAAAAATGTGAATAACCTCATAGAAAACCGAATAAGACATAGAGACAAAGATTTAAAGAGGCATTTATTTCTTTAGTTTTTATTCGGATTTACAATTGCCTTTTTATACTTGATGGATGTGCCCTGGTGAATCACCTTTACTCTACTTTAAAGGAATCTAAATTCATTCTCAGCCCCCTCGTGATTGCAAACTCAACCTGTTAAATTGTTTTTCCCCATCACAATCACAGGGTTCTGGTCTTAGAAACCTACTTAGTAAGCTTGGAAGAGCTTGCAGCCAAGCTCAGGTTATTTGGGAGACATAATCTCAGGACTAGATACAAGGAGACATTTTCTGGTATATCTTTTCTATTTTCATTCTATTGTTCTATTCTCATAGTTGTTCCAATACAATTTCCCAGTTACCTTTAATAAAATTGTGCTCAGATGTTTGAGTATGAGAGATTCATCACTACCGATTTTTCCGAAGTGGAAAGTAATTTTACTTGTAATAGAGAAAGCGAAACAACAGCTTGGCATTCTATTAAAAAAAAAAAGTATCCCCTTGTTACATTGGATAAAAAAATGTAAGTTTTCTTAGATGTTACATACTAAATTAGTAAAACAACAAAATTTAAAAGAATCACAATATAAATATTAACTAACATAACAAATTCCTAGAGAATCTTTTGATGAAGAACATTGTGGTAGTTTGATGGCCTCCAATGGCTCAAAGGGAGTTGCATTATTTGAAAGGATTAGTATGTGTGGCCTTGTTGGAGTACGTATAGCCTTATTAAAGAAAGTATGTTACTGGGGGCGGGGTCAGCTTTGAGGTTTCAGAAACTCTAGCCAGGCTTGTTTTCTCTGTTTTTCTTTCTGCTGCCTGCCAATTCAGACATAGAAATCTCAACTACCTCTCCAACACTGTGTCTGCCTGCATGCCACCATGCTTCCAATCATGGTGGCAGTGGACTAAACCTCTGAACTATAAGCCAGTCCCAAATAAATGAAACCTTTCTAAGGCCTCAAACCACACATTGCAATGAACATTTTCAAGTAAAGCTGTTTGGCAAAAGGATTCACTGTGTGACACACCGTGCATGACACACCACAGCTTTCCTTGCTAGATTTTTTTTTTGTTTTTTGTAGTAGTCGTTGTTGTTGTTGTTGTTGTTTTAGTTTGCTTGTTTTCTTCAGAGGGAAATGTTGCAAAGGCAGAGGGTGGATATGGAGGAATGGGAAGATGAGTGGGATTGGGTATATGATGGGAAATTCACAAAGAATAAATAAAAAGTTGAGAGGGGAGAGAGAGAGAGAGAGAGAGAGAGGGAGGGAGGGAGAGAGAGAATGACAAGAAGAGAGAGTCATTGTCATGGTCACTGTGCAGCAATCGAAACCCTGAGACAAACATGAGGAAAATGAAAAGTGCGTGGAAAGAATGGAAGATTAGGTTAACTTCAGTAAAATTCATACTGGGCTTCAACCCATCTTAACTAGATAGATGAGATTGTACTTGAAGATGAATACATTTCTGATGAAAGAGCTTAAGAAAGGATAAATTACAGCCCCCAACTCTTAGTGTCCTACAGATAGAGCCATTCAAGCATGAGTAAAACCAATTTTTCAACATGGATAGCTAAAATTCAGAATAACAGTTTTTCTGGAAGCCAAACCAATTTTCTAAGAGTAAGGCATGATTTTCCCCAGTAGTAGAGGAATATTCCTACTGCCACTATTTCTATAGAGTGGAAAATGAGGACCCAATGGAGCACATACTGAAATAAGACCTTCTATCCCCTTCCCAGGCTTATTCATTCCACACAGGTGGGAATACCAAGGCCCGAGAAGCATCCCTGGTGGGAGATGAACATAAAGATAGAAGTTGTCTTGCATTCTGATTGTCCTTACTCCTGTCCCCATTTAGCAGAAAGTGAAAATCATTTGAATAAAGTCATAGCCTGACCTGCTTGTTACAGGACCTTTGATCCCAATGTGAACACTGAGATTGTGAACTGTAAAAGCCTGTCTTTGATCCCATTGTGATCCCTGAGCTTGAACTGTAAGTCCTGTTTCTTGTGGTTGAGCCCTAACACACCTTTAGTCCAAGAACTTTCCCTTTATTGTGATTAAGGTGTGGTTCAGCCAGCCTTAAATACATCTTTAATCCAAGAGCTTTCTGTACACAGAATTTAATAAAAATTAACCCTAGGTCAAGAGGTGGAGCAAGAAAACAGCTGACAGGGATTAAAGAGTAGAAGGAACTTTGAGTTGAAGTGTGTTTAAGACAATATGTAGAAGTAGAAGGAGTCTTTGGCACCGTTAGCTCTTGGGCTTTACTCTTGGTGTGTTAGCTTTAGCTCTTTGGCTCTTAGCTCTCTAGCTCTTGAGCTCCTCAACTCCTTGGCCTTTGGCTTTCTGAGTCTTGTGGCCTTGGAATTTTGACATTTTCTTTCTTGGCTGTCAAGGGAGCTAGTGAGCCTTTTGGGCCTCCCCACTAGAACATGAGCAAAGTAGGAAGTTCAGCTGGATGCTTTTTCTGCCTCTCTGAGCTGGCAAGTTTTTCACCACAACATCTGGCTCCTGAGTCTTTATTGGTAAAATAAAACTATCTAAGATTTTTAATTTGAACAACACTGCCTATTGCTCATTGGAGGATATAGAAGGGTTTACCTTACATTACAAATGGTAATGAAGATAGGTATGGTAATGCTCTCTCCACCAGACACAGCAAGAAAAGGATAGCAGCTGAGGCACCCCTCACAGAAGAGGAAATACCAGTGAAAGAAAAAGCAACCATGTGGCTAGAGTTGTCCAATTCATGTTCCTAGTATGTGAGAGCCTAGGATCTAATGATTATTTTGACTGACCTAACTGGGTGACTTAATTGAGACAAGAATGTGATTTAAACTTTCTTTTCATATGAGAACTTATCAATTGTGCATTTTAATTTATTGTACAAACTGCTTGACTCATGTCTAATACGTAGATGCATACTGTGAAGATGAAGAATGAAAGTAGGCAAACCCTTTAAGCCTCCTAATGTTCTTCATACCAAATTCGACAAACTTCAAGGAGATTCTAAGCTCTGAGCTTTTAACCATTTCATCTGCCATATTCCTATCTCTATTTAAGGCAAATTCAACAATTGGTAAAAATTACTATCCTTCAGTTCCCACAAAGTCAATAGCAAGAAGTTTCAAACCTTTTTCCATGGAAAGTGTCCTTGTTTGAATCAATGAAAAGAATTGTGTTTTACTCAAACTTTTTCCTCATTTCTTCATTTTCTTTCCTAACATAAAATGTATTTGTAAACACCAAAACAATGATATTCTGCCTGGTGTATTGCCATATCTTCACCTCAGTGCTCTAATAGGAAAGAGTTAGGTGTTATTATAATTTTTAACTAAGTATAGTTTATTGTTTCAAAATGCATATTTCAGTTTGCTTATAAATGATTGATAGAAGCTTCTAACCAATGCAAAAGGTAGAGAAGGATGGGATTAAACATCTTCCTTGAGATATCTGTAAGTAGAACAGGTATGCTTTATCTTAGTTCTAGCATCCCCTAGCCTAGAAAGGCTAAATAGTAATGCATGAACAAATTTACTTTACTAGCTCTCTCCATGTATACTTCATGGATTGGTCTAAAAGAAATAGTTTTTCATATACAATAAAGCCTCAAAATAAAATCAAGTCAGCTTTTAAAACCGTGATGATATTAGGAATATTCCCAATTCTGAATATCAACAAGTCCACAGTTGTCAGAACCTTGGCACAGTTCAGAGGAATGAGTCATCTCCTTTCATTTGCTTCTTTTTTCAGGTCCTATATTCTGTTTCCTGTAGAAGAAACATAAGCCATGTAACAGAGATCAACTCTGTGTATTTTATGTAGGATCAGCACATTTCTACACTCAAAAACTGAGTTTACCACTTAATGCCACCTCCAGGCCAGAACACCTCACCATCTTACTTAGCTTGATGCAGAACTCAGAAAATCATAACACTTATCATGTCAGAACTATATGCTAATAAATTTTTCCCAGATGTTACCCTCACAAATTAATTCCTTCTTGCTGTCCCAGAACCCAATCATGTAGACAAAAATCACATAGGATACAGTTTGCATATACTTGCTTAAAGAGTTCATAAAAGTGGCAATTTGAATAATGCTGGGTTCCTTTCTTGCATGTCAAATGTCTGTGGCTTGCCTAAATCTCAGAATCCTCCATTTTGTGTCAAAGATCATCTCAACATCGATTTGCTGTCTTGTATTTGGAACAATTTGACATCTTGAGATGTCTTTTACTACTTAGCAGTGCATTTTGAGAAAGTAGGATGTAACAAGAGATGTGTTAGGAACTGAAGAAACACATCAGACTCAGCTATGGCACTCATGGACCTATATTGTCCAGATGAGGAGGCAGACTGCAAAGAAGTAAACAAACAAACGAACAAGTAAAATTTCAGGAGATAGCAAGTGTTGCACAGAAAATGAAAACAGAAACTGCCTGGGAGAACGTCTTGGGGCTGGTAGAAGAGCTCAGGGCTGAATGACGTAGGATCTGGTGGTACTTTGCTCTTACACATCCAGCCTCTATAACGTGATAGTACTTCTGCTCTGGCAGAAAAACACAGTTACTATATCAAAAACACATTTCACAAAGTACAGGAATCTCTCCCTACACTAATTCCCAAACCACACTTGCTTCACAGGATTAAATTATACTAATAACAGGAAAACGGCTGTGGGATGGATCCTGTGGTGGAGGCACTTGCTGCCAAGCATGATGACCCGTGTTTTATCCCCATGATCCATAGCACACATACACATGCACATTCAACATGTCTACATTCACACATGAAATTTAAAATATAAAAGGAAAAAAATCTATACAGCCGCTTATACAATAAAACAACCAACCTAAATTGGGAATTGGGTAAGAGAAACCTATGTAGAAAGTATAATTTGTTAGATTCTCTTTGATATAAAGAAAATATAAAGAAACAAGACAAAACGTTAGAATTCTAGCCATGAAAGGAAAATAACATATTATAGATTCTTTAATTAAAAAAGAAAAAGTATGTATGGACAAATAGTGTCTCAGGTTGAAGAAATAAAAATTACGGCAACAGAAAATGAGTCTCTGCTGAAAACAGCAACCATTCTACAATAGCTGGTGTGAACTCACCAAACGTGGTTCTCAGAGCTAAAACCAGTGAGGTGGCATGAGGAGGCCATGAAGATGTTTATATCCCTCAGTCGGGTCATTTTTCCTGGGAATTTCAACAGGTGCAAAATAATAAAAGCATATTAAATTTTATGTATACTATGCATTAAATAAAGAATAGAAATTATCCCATATCCCCAATATTAAAGAAATAATGTAAGGAAGACAAGAAAATCATTATACATCATGGTGACAAAATATATGGTCACTGAAGTTTATAAATGAATTTTCAAAGGCTGAGCATAGAGTGCACATCTCTAACAACAGCACTTGAGTTGACATGGAAAGGTTATAAATTCAGGACCAGCCTGAGTTACATAGTGAGATCCCTTCTAGAAAAGGTTCTTTTAGAAACCTGGAAACAATATAGAGTAATGGTTTAGAACACAACTATTGAAATCTGTCTTTGTCACATACAAATTAGGTGAACTAAATTCTCTCAACTGTAAGATGAAGACAACAGGATAACAGTGAATGATGCTCACAAAAAAAGAAAAAAAAAACTAAGTGCATAACTGGGTATCTAACCCTACTACAGATGTTTGCTCTAACCCTACTACAGATGATGTTTGCTGTTTGCAGGTACCATATTTCTTATCACTTTACTTGGTAACATTTATTTATAACACCCAAATAAATTCTCCTGGTGTTTTTCAAGTCATTTGTGAACATGTGTTGAGCGATAAAAACATGAAGGCTCAGCTAACTCATTCTAGCTCTCATGCAGGGTAGGAGGGAGGACAGAGATACAATGTGCTGTAAAAGTGCCACAGGCAGCTGGATGGCATCTGTACAACAGCAGAGTCTGTTGGTAGCACAGCCTCAGGTAAAGCAAGGCAACCCACGAGGTTCTGAGTGCTGTTTTTTCATAAGTAAAAGAAACAGAACAGAACCTACAAAAGGAATTGACTTTATTTAAGATTTAAGATCGCATTCTATGTGAAGCATAAGCCTAGGAGTGCCCATTGTTTTCTCTAGTACTGAGGTTTCGGTATCCACTTGTTTAGCATTTGGAGGAACTCTATAAACCACATATATCATTAATAATAAAAATAAAATATCAATTTGAATCATTTGCTCCTCACAAAAGTCCTCTGAACAATAACAAATTGAGAACAGCAGTGACCTCCACGGAGGCTGGATATTCATAAAGATGGCAATGCAGTCGTTTTATTGTAATATCTAGGAACCTAGGGGAAAAATACACTTTGTTGGTGATATAAGGGGATACCACCCACCTATAGCTGTTTCTCAGAATACAAGGCTGGTTGACCAATAATAGAAGAATCTGGACTTCTTTAGCCAAGACTGAAGTTGCTCTGCTTCTGCTGGCATGTTATGTCTCCAGGGTAGAGTTAGTTTTGCTAAGCCAACTTATCAAGACTTTTACTAACCGTAGACAGAAGCAATATATTAGGAATCATCTGAGAAATCTTTCTAAAAGAAATTAGCCTCATTTACCCTAAAATTGGCCATGGAAAAATAGACATAGAGGTTTGAGGTCAAGGCCTAGTCAAAAAGAAAGCACTGAAAATATAAATGTAAATAGATGTATGCTCCTCAAAAACTTCAGAGAACCAGAGAATATGGCATTATATATGTTTTTATTAATTAATTTAAGGCCTTTTTGACAAGTCAGGCCCTGGTAACACACCCAGCTTACCTCAATAAAGATGATGAGCATCACAAAAATCTCCTTTTGGAAATAGCTTCATTAACAACAAGCTACCCATGGGGCAAAAGTGTCCCAGCTCTCTCTACAGACAATATGCTGTCCAAAATTGACAAGACTTGGATGCAGACAGAGTTGACTGCCAAGCTCTGCCATGACAGGGTAAGCAAGACCTTTATATTTCCTGCTTCACAATTATATCTGACAAATATACTGGGTCAAAAGGCTGAAGGTGATGCTCCAATGCTATAGAGAAAAAATGGATGGATGACCAAGCAATAAACTGTTTCTGTCAACTCTTAGTTTTGGAAGCTGCTTGACTGAACTTTCTATTTAAGTAATAATTTTATTCCTTCTCAAGGCTCAAATGGTGTTGAAAACTAGATAGTTATAGTTTCACAGTTAGGCTTAAGGTCTTTAGGATTAATTAAAATATTTTAATGTTTAGAAAAATGTTTTAGGTTGGTAAATACAAGATATGACAGAGAATGATTTAGGTACAAAACTTAAACCTATCTACATATGATAGATAGTATTTTCTTCAAGGTTGCCAAATACAAATGAGCTAACATTTTTAATATAACTTTTACATATGGCTTTACTGATTGTTATAACAGTTATAACTGTTCTTACTGTATGTAGTTTATGATAAATAAATGAGGTCCATATGCAAAAAAAAAATAAAAAGAACGTGACATCTAGTTGAGTGTCAGACAAAGTGATGAAACAGAGAATATTTTGGCAGAATGATTTAGAGATAGGATACTTCCAACTCTTATGATAACAGACAGGGAGTTCACAGGCAGTTTTTCCAAGCAAATAAATTCAGTGAAAAGTGGAGAGAAGCCAGTTCAGATCAATCAGCTGGGAAAGGAGTTTTGAGCCAGAACATCTGAGTTGAACCAGCCAGCCAAAGTTCAGAAAGAACTAGAATGGATGAGTGTATTCAACAGTAAGTCTTGGAGGCTGAAAACATCCTAGGCCTAGGTTAGCAGATGGAAGATGGAAGCTGAAGCCTTCTAGGTTTACAGATGATTAGATTGCACAAAGGTTAGAAGTTTTCAAGCCTAATTCTAAAGATAGCTACAGCAAAGAGAGAAACACTCTGGGCTCAGCTGCATTCATACAGCTTGGGTATGGCTCTCATCTCAGGCCTTCCTCTGAGGAAATAAAAACAACATTTACCCCTCCCCTAAAAAGGGAGCAAAAATGAAAGCACACAGGATATTAAATATTATTTGGTCAAAGGGAAAAACCTTATCCTCAAGAAAGTAATTCAAGGTAGAGAAATGTTATGTATTCAATATTGTGTCCCCCATTATGTTTTGAACACTTTCTCCTTTTTTACTGTAAATAAATCCTTTTCCCTTCTATCCTATCCTTCTAGTTTCTCCCTTACTCCCTTTTCATCCAAATCCATTCCTTTTCTATTTCTAATTAGAAAATAACAGGATTCTAAAAGATAATAAACAAACATGACAATGTAAAATATAATAAGATGAAACAAAAGCTTTCATATCAAAGTTGAACAGGAGGAAAAGAATCCCAAGAGAAGCCACAAGAGTCAGAGACCTATCTGCTCTCACAGTCAACAGTCCCACAAAAATACTAATCTGAAAGCTGTAGTGTATATGCAGAGCACCTGGGGCAAACCCATGTAGGCCCTGTGCTTGCTGCTTCAGCCTTTGTAAGCTCATGTGAGCCTTGCATGGTTGATTTAGAGGGCCTTGTTCTCCTGGTGTTCTCCATCCCCTCTGATTCTTACAATCTTTCTACCACCTCTTCCACAGGATTCTCTGAGCTCGTAGGGAAGGGATTTGATGGAAACCTCTAATTTAAACTCTCTCTTCACATGACATCTGGCTGTAGATCTCTGCATCTGTTCCCATCTGCTACTGCAAGAAGCCTTTCTGATGATGATTACATAATGCATGGTCTATGAATATAGCAGAATATTATTAGAAATCATTTCATTGATTTTTTTAAACCAGTCATGTTTGATTTTACCTTAGGCCTCTGGGCTTTCTAGTCTCCAGTTCTTGGTTACTCAAGCAGTGTCAGGTGTAGGTTTCTTCTCCTAGAGTGAGCTTTGAGCTGAAACAGACATTGGTTGGCTATTCCTACAAATTCTGCACTACCATTGCCCAAGTTATCTTGCAAGTAGGACAAATTTTAGGTGAAAGGTTTTGTAACTGGATTGGTGTGTAAATTTCTCTTTTGATAGCCTACAGAGCACAGTCCTGTACCAAGGAGTCTAAAAGATATAGATCCATGGCTCCCTGTAGGTACCAGCTTGACTTCTTCATGTCCAATGAGTTGTGTGGTGTTGTCCTCAGCAATGGGGTCCACCATCAGTTTGTGGAGAGAAAAACCTTTGTCTTATCATCAGCCTGGTTGTTTAAAGATTTCCACTTTGGCCAACAACTCAATTGAATGCAGCCTAGTCCCTCCAATTGAAACTTTGCCTGGCTATAAGAGATGGAGAGTTGAGACTCCATATCCCTCATTATTAGGAGTCCTTACTAGGATCACCTTCATAGATTCCAAGAAGATTCCAATGGACTAGGTTTTTACATCACCCTCTAAGTGTCCCCCAATTCCATTCACCTCTCCCCAAACTCCCTCCCTCCATCATATCCCCCTCGACTTGATCTTTCCTGCTCTCACCCCAAGTCTACCCATAAAATCTACTCTATTCCCTCTTCCTATGGAAATCTATGTATCCCCACAACACCTCCTCTTTACCCAACTTCTCTGGGTCTAGATATTATACCTTGGTTATCATTTACTTGATGGCTAAATATCCACTTATATGTCAATACATACCCTATTTGTATTTCTGGGTCTAGGTTACCTCACTCAGGATGTTTTGTTATAGTTGCTGTTGCTGCTGTTATTGTTGTTCTTTTCATTTGCCTGCATATTTCATGATGTCATTTTTGGATTCTTAATCCCTACCCATTGGCACTGTCTGGGGGAAGCAGTAGAACTTTTAGCACATGGGACCAAGCTGCAGGAAGTAGGCCACTAGACTCACTCCACAGGAAGGAATCTATGCCTAGTGGTAGGAACCTGGTCAACACCCCATGACATGAGAAAACATAAGGCTAGGAAAGAACAGAATAGTTCTGCTTAGCTAAATTCACTTAGTGTAAAGCTGTCCTGTAAATAATTATGTAGATAAATGCTACTCTCATCCTTACTTAGAGAAGCTTCTCTTCTCAGTGAGCATTAGTGAATACAGAGACTTACAGCTGCACACCCGTGCCAAAAATAAATAACGATAAGTGATAAGCCCTAAAAAAGTCATTT
This sequence comes from Acomys russatus, assembly GCF_903995435.1. Lineage (NCBI taxonomy): Eukaryota > Metazoa > Chordata > Mammalia > Rodentia > Muridae > Acomys > Acomys russatus. The sequence goes on from NC_067154.1 coordinate 42,228,023, forward strand.
ACAGCATCCTCTCTCTCCAAGGCCCAAGGAACATTGAACAATAGGAGATGGAAGGAATGTAAGAGGCAGAATATAAAGCACAGAGTCATGAAACAGCATCTAGGCAAGACACTGTCAATGCCATCAAAACTCACAGCAGCCACCAATGCCTTCACTGGGTCTGAACAAGATTGTTCCTGTCAACCATTAGACACGAATGGAGGGGGCATCTGGAGATGTGGACGGGGGCCTACCCTCACTTCTGAGCTATTTGTTACTGATAGATTCACAGACAGAAGAAATCGCTGCCTTTAACCATGTACCCACTAATGACTCCATCAAGCTCAGAGATAATTCCAATCCAGTTGTCACAAGATGGTCCTGGTTAAACTAAATGGGTCACAAAACAAGACCAACAGTCATGAATCTGGAAAGGGCCTGGTAGGGATGTGGGAGGAGCAGGTTGGCACAGAAAGGAAGGAGATAAGCGACAGTTGGTTGGGGGAGAGAATAACTGAATAGATTACATACATGTAGAAAATTGTCAAATTAAATTAATCATTCTTTAAATGAAGGTTTTAAAAAGTGAAGGAGGTCAAAGCCTTTGGGAACTCTTATCCTCATCCTTGCCTGTCACTCTATTGTTCCTGGACCACTTTCTGCATGTGAGTTAGGATGTTTGGCCATGTCTTCCTATAATGAACCACAACCAACCTGTCCTCTTAGATGTCTATGGCGGTAACTGGTTTACAGTGATAAAAGAGTAACTAATACATGAAGCAACATAGAATCCTTCTGCTCCACAGACTACAGGGCTAGGGCTTAATACCGACCGGTCTTGGCTAAATAGGAAATTGCACCTTCATTAATCTCTTTCTGTCCCTTATCAATGTGTTCTTTCACAGGCTATGTTTTGCCTCACACATTTGCCTACGAGGGACAAGTAGTTTTTATATGATTTGGGGGATGCAAATCCCTACCTTAAGGAAAAGAAGTGGCTGTGCCAGGGTGCTAATGAAGTGCAGTGGGAAGCCCATCACCCAGTCTTCTGCCTGAGAAGACCTCAGCTGGACAGCACAAGAGCCCAGATGCCAAGCTGTGGGCCCCTGTCTCCAGGCAGCGCCATCTGCTCCCCTGGAAATTTCCCCAGGCATTTAGTTGGCAGCTTTAGGGTGGCCTTGAGGTCGGGGCATGTGAGAAGACGCTGCTGGGAGACTGTCTGGCTGTTCTTCACACTTGGAAACTCATTTTCTATCATTTACTAGAATTAGCATCTGATGAGATTGTCTTTCTTTAAGGACAATAGTAGTCGAGGTCTCCTTAGCGGGAACTTAGCGCAAAATAAAATTGGGCTCAATTATCTCTCACTGTTTGGAGAATTGTGTTTCTTCCTTAGGACGGCTAAACACAGGCTTTTCATAGAATATGTGAAAGACCTCAACTTTGCACAAAGACTCTGAGTGGAAAAAAAATAAAAAAGGAACGAAAGTGTCCAGAAGGCCAGCAAGTGTGGGGGATGCTGTACAACACAGTCAGCTCCTTACGACTTCACCACACACATGAAGCAGCAATACTGAGAAGTAACAATTAAAACCAATAATTTTGGTGTTGGGGAAGATAGGTAAATTAATAGAGGAGGACATAAAGACCTGAGTTCACTCCTTGGAAATCTTTTTGTTTGTTTGTTTGTTTTGTTTTGTTTTGTTTTTCGAGACAGGGTTTCTCTGTGTAGCCTTGACTATCCTAGACTCACTTTGTAGACCAGTCTGGCCTCAAACTCACAGCAATCTGCCTACCTTCCTCTCCCAAGTGCTGGGATTAAAGGTGTGCACCACCACCGCCCAGCTCTGGAAATCTTAAGGAAAGGAGAAAGGGAGACAGGAGAGGCAAGTACAGCGAGACAGAACGCCAGCTGTGATGGCCAGCACTGGGCAACCAGAGACAAAAAGATCCCTGAGGCTGCCTGGCATATGCAGCTTGTCAAATACTAGTCCAGTGAGAAACCCTGTCTCCAAAAGGTGCAAGACTGTGCCTGGGAGATGACACTAAGATTATCTTCTGGCCTCTGTAGGCATGTGCATACGCATAAGTACACAGTCACCCAAACCATGCCATAATTTTAACATGATCTAGCCTACCATTTCCAAAAGTTTGAAAAACACAGAGTGCCAATTAAACTCTTGCCACTTTAGAGAGTGTAAGTTGTGTAACTTTGCTCCCTAAAAGAGACAAATCAGTCATCAAAGGGGCTGGGTAGACTAGGGGCAGTCATCATGGACTGCACAGAGGGGGAAATGTCCTGTATTTTGTACACATCCAGTAGTCATCTTGATGAAATAAAGAGAATTCATTTCCTTTTATTTTTCTCAATGAGGCAAATGTTACCCATGTCTATACTGGTACCATCAGCGTATCACATACAAGGTATGATTAGGCCAAGTGAATAAACCAGTCATGCTCAAACTAAAATGAAAGCGGTGCTTATATCAAAATGCAATAGGTGCCACACTGGAGCCATTCTGCTTCTGCAGACCTCCTTTGAAAGGAGACTCACATCCCTCATCTAGAGAACAAGAAAGTGTTCTTCCAAGAAACAACCTCCAGTCTGACAGGACGAAGAACAAGTCCTTTTGAGGAAAGGATGGGCCAGGACCTAAGAAGTGCTAACAGAAAGGAAGGCCAAGACGAAACACAAGATTCATGCAGGCCACCACTGCGCCTTACCACCCAGTGATGTCCTGTACAGCACTAGACTTGGTTATCTGAAAGAGAGAGACCATTTCAAATACCTGATCTCTACATAATCATTCAGGTGTCTACATTATAGACTCTTATGATTTTTAAACAAAGAGCAATCCTGCATTGCACTGAGGTACAGCAATAATACCACATTCACACATTCAGCACTCAGCAACAATTTTGTGGCTTGAATAAAAGAATATTTCCTTTTCACACATCCAGGATCAGTCACAGCGTCAGAAGGCTACACATCTTTTTTTTGTTTTGTTTTGTTTTGTTTTTAAGAAAATGTCAACTAGGGTCTGAATATGAAGGAAGTAAAAAGCCAGACTATTGATGAACTCCCTATATGCATACTGTAGTTATTTGAATAGAAATGGCTTTGCTAGGCTCCTATATTTGAGGGCTTAGATGCCAGTGAGTGGCACTATTTGAAAGAATTAAAAGGATTAGAGGATGTGGCCTTGTTGGAAAAAGTGTGTCACTGGAGTTTGGCTTTGACATTTCAAAAGTCCAAGCCCTCTTTCTCTCTCTCTCTCTCTGTCTCTCTCTCTCTCTCTGTCTCTCTCTCTCTCTCTCTCTCTCTCTCTCTCTCTCTCTCTCTCTCTCTCTCTCTCTCTCCCCATGAATGAGGATAATTAAGACTCTTTTAAAATTGTTTAATAATAAGTTTCACAACACAATAGCTGAGCAGGTGTTACTGTGTTCTTAACCCGCTAAGCTATTTTGCCTTCCTCCTGGCTTGCATCCCAAAGATACTTACACTTTGTAGTTTTCTTTGTTGAGCTTTCTCTCCTGGTCCCTCCTGGACATCTGCATGTGGCTGAATCCCCTACTTCCTTGGCTAACTCCTTCTCTCCTGCCTGGCAGGAAGGCCAGACCTATTTTCTCCCCTGCTCAGTGATTAGCTTTAAGTTGCTTTATTAGCACACCAGGGGGCGACGGAAGAGCAGTGTTTATGTAACATTAAGACAGGAGATTCTCAGGAAAAGGATTAGAAGCAGATATGAAGGATACAGAAATCAGCATTTGAGTTACATAGTAACCTTAGGCCTACAAAGTAGCTCTCAGCTACTGCTTTAGCACCTGCCTCCATGATGCTATGATGACAATGGACTAGTAGCTAAAACACAGCAACTTGTTAGAATCTATAGATCATCCAATCTCTGTGCTACGGAACATCACAAAGTATGATTCCAATTGTTTCTAAGCTCTAGTCACTGCTACCAACAAGGGCAGGGTAAATAAATGAAAGGAAAAGAAAACGAATACATTAGTCTCATTTCCATATTTAATTCTCAACCTAAGTACTGGAGGAATAACCTGGATTCCCTAATATTTTCAGGAATATGTTCCCTTGGATTCTCCCAGGGACTTACAGGCATTGAAGTACTGGTGTCCTGTCACCACTTACCTAACTGGCCTGTGTCCTGTAAACCACCTTTCTGAAAGCTGAGTCTTTCAGTTGCTATTTCTCATTAAGGAGAATTTATCAAGCATTTCAAATCAAGTTTGACATTTTTGCCTTCAAATTCCTAAGTTATTATTTGGGTGATTATCAAAGACAAGTATAACTCTATGTTTAACATTATATACTATAACTTTAAAATTAATCACATAAACACCCTCTCTTGAACCAAAACTTGGCTCATATCTGTCACTTCTCTTACTTCTTTAAAAAAATTATCTTGAGGGCTAAGGAGATGGATCAGTGTATAAGAGGGCTTCATGGATAGGCATAGGGACCTGAGTTCAAATTCCTAGCACCCACAGAAAAAGCCAGGCATGAGAATGCCTATAACCCCAGGGCTGGAGGTGGAGAGACAGGAGGAATTCTGGGATGGGCAAGCTGCCAGCCTATATCCAGATTCAGTGAGAAACATTGTCTCTTGGAAATAAGACAGAAGATGATGGAAAATAACACACAACATCCTCCTCCTCCTCCTCCTCCTTCTCTGCATGTTTCAGAATATGCCCAGGCACACAGATGCCCGTACCCCACATTCTTATGCACACATGAGCACACTCATTCACCAAAAAGAAAAGTAAAGAAGCTGCCGGATGAGTGGCGTGTTCTCTGTCTGCCTTGCCAGAGCCCCATTCTCTCCCCTGCTTGCTCTGACTCTGCCCACATGTGCAAGTTCAAGTGGATCCATGCTGCTTCGAAAATACTTCACTTTAAACCCATCACTCTGATACTTTCATTTGAAGTCTTCAAATAGCTGGGAAATCAGAGGAGGAAAAAAAAAAAGATGACTAAAAGTGACAAAGCACAAGGATAAAAGCCGCAGTAGCAAATTAGAAAAATGAATAGATTGCCACATTTTCTGATTTTACTTTAAAGACCCATTGGTCTAATTTAGCTTGCAATGTATCTCCTGCATACTACAATTGAACAGGCTTAGTATTCTGAGGAGCCAATGAGATCACTTCTTTAATAATCACTTCTTTAATCACTTCACCTGTCCTGAGAGATGCCTGAGATGATTCTGATCACCTCGGCCATTAAAGGATCCACACCTTTAGTTAGAACAGTGTGCTTTGGTTCCTGGGAACAAAGTTTGCTTCTGAAGTTCTTGACTGCAACAGCAGCTAGAGATAGATTGTTTAGCTGTTACATTAGCGGTCATGGGGAAAAAAAAAAAAAGCTTACCAATTAATCATTTTGAGTACTTAATCAAAGAAATCGGGTTTACTTCTCTTAGCAACCAATGTTAAAACAATGATATATAGGAGGTACCATCTAATGCAGACCTTGTGTTTGTACGCCAGCATCTCCAGAGAGTCAGAGTCTGGTTCAAATACAATCACCAGCTTTTTCTTTTCCCCATTGCAAAAGAAAGAATGTGAAGCACTGAGCTGTCCCAAAGACAGGCAGCAAAAAGGAAAACACAATCAAAGCTTCAAAACTGTTCTTAGAGCTGGAGAGATGGCCAAGAACGCCTCCCAATCTTGAGTTTGGTTCCCAGTACTCGGAGTTCCCAGGACCCACCCAGATCAGGTGGCTCACAAGCACCTGTAACTCCTGCCCCAGAGCATCCAGCATCCTCACAGGCCTCCACAGGCTCTGCATTCACACGTACTTTCCTCCACACAGACACATAACTAAAAGTAAAAATGAATTCTTTTTTTTTTTTTTTTTTTGGATTAGTACATAATTTTAACTTGGATTTTAAGGTAAGAAGTACTTTATAACTGTCTTTTTTTTTTTTTTCTCTAAATAGTGTTTAAGGCAGTAACTACAAAGTAATAAGGTTTAAACTCCTGATAAAATTATTTTCCACACCTGGAATAGGTATATGAATGCATATTACAGATTCTTACAAAGATAATTGCCCAAGTGAGGGGCTGTAGCAGAAGTCTTATACAAAGCATGGTGTTAGTAAGACAGGTAGAGAGCTGTGTAAAATTGATGTCGAAGCAACTGATACCTGCAATCCTTTAGCCCTCAGTGCTCCGTGCTAGCAGCACATCTTCTGCACAGCTTTTGGGTGAGCATTCATTTCATATGAATGCACCGAAGTACACAGATAATTTTTAAAATAAAAGCAAGATTCATTTTTTTCTCTCTCATATAAGTAAATACTTAGGAATACATATGATAGTTCATACTATAGATAATTGTGAAATAAGATTATATAAATCTTTTCAAAAATTGTAATTTAATGTAAAACATTAAATAGGGCATGTTTTATTTCCACTTTTCCTTCATTTTAAAAACAAAAATGAAGGATGTTTTTGTGTTGACTGTGAATCTAGCAGTATTTTTAGTTATTTTTAATTATAATAGTTTAATTTAGCATAAATCTAGTCCCAAATTATATTTAGATATGATACCCCATACAAATTGTTGCTATGAATGGTTTGAATTATAAAGTGGTAACTATGAATTTCAGTCTAATATAATCACTGTTTTGTGACAATGGCCACCCATTTCTGAGGGGAAATATGAGTTTTACCAGTAAATTCTGAATAAAAATGAAATAGCACCCTCCATGGAAGATAAATGAAAAATATAAACTTAGTAAAATATCTAAGGCATGAATGTTAATTTACTTAGATGCTCAATGCAATGTTTGTGTGTTGTAAAAAAAACAAAAAAAGGTACCTGACTTTCATATGTAGTCCACTGTCAGTCACCAATTTGCAGTTGTTTGTAGATGCCCAGGAGCTGTATGCCCTCAAGGCAATTGGAAAGAAGACCTTCACCCAGATGAAGGCACAAATAATCTCATCAACCATTGTCTTCTGGAAATATGAAATGAATATTCTTAGCTCTTTGAAATTTTATAGATAAGCTGGAAATCATAATGGTGATAGTACTTTTATGATTGTACAACATTGAAACTGCATTTAAGCAATTATCATAAACAGAAAGAAATTATTATTTACCTAATAATTATTACAGTCCTTAATAGATAAATAAATATGTGTTTGCTAGCACTTCTTTGTTCTCATCACCAGTCTGTATATAGACCTGTTTTTTCCTCATAATTGTAGCATAAAATTAGGCTACTTTCCCATAGCTTTAATAAGCTCTACTTATAAGATCTTTAATATTACAGATAGGACATGTGATTTATTGAAAGCAATTATATTGAAATAAACAACTTAAATTCTTTGAAATGCTATATTAGATTATATGTACACATCTGGAAGAAACATAGAGATGAATTTATTTTTCTGAATATTTTATATTTTGCTACATGGAAACATCAGCATAAATTGATGTTCAACTTTAATCACTTATTTGGTACTATGTAACTGTAAACACAATTTGATACATATTGTCATTTATTGTTGTAACTTTAAATTTTTCTTCCTTCACAATTCAAACCTCTTGAGCATCTAAAAACAAAATCTTCTTAATAGACTGTTCTGATCAAGACAATTTTCTCACTGTAAACCTGAAAGAGGGAGATCCATCTGAAGTGCTTTTAAAAGACTAAACGCCTTTATATGTTTACACAACTGCTCGAGATTGTGTCGAATAACACTCTGTGCTGTCTTTTTTTATTAATACTTTTATTTTATTACACATGTATACAACAAACTACATACAGCAGGGAGAACCATGTGACAATCATGAGAATAATGAGTTCTACACATGTTACATTCATAGTGACTTGGCCATCTGCATTCGTCCTGTTTGAAGTAAGTGTCTTTCCTGTCTTGTTGGGTCTGAAATTCCGAATGAAATTTAATATCTATCCTATCTCAACTCTAATAGCCTAACTTCTTTAACGTAATTTAAGACGATCTTGACCCCTAATCAACTAAGCTCTATTGTGCTGTCTTTTTTTAATGGAAGAACAAAGGGTAGAATGAAAGGCAGAACAGGTGGGTGCCTCTCTGGTGCCCCCTTCAGGACAGGCAGTAACTCCATTCCCCAAAGAGATGGCTCTGTGGAACCGGTGGTGCCAGGAAGACAAGAAAAACACCCAGCTTGTACTCTACAAACACTAGTGCCCATGCCTTTGTTACAGCATGCTGATTGGATAGAGGCTCCTGTCGTGTGTAGCCACCTCCTGTTGAGTGATTGACGTCATCTCGGAGTGCTTGCCCTGGTGGGCAGGAAGCCAGGCAGGAGGCTGAGGAGGGGCCTGAAGCTCCTGTTCCAGCAAGGCTGTGAAGCAGGATGGATGCTCTTGTAGGAAAAAAATTGACAGTTGACAGCTGGAGGTGGGACAGACAACAATGGGGCAAACAGACTGCTGGTTGAGATGAATCAATGATGATTCTAAGGAAATTCAACCCTGGCAGAAAGCGGGTGGAAAGCTTTGAAAGGGCCCCACTCTCAGAGGCAGCTGAAGGTTTAACCTGTTAAAGCACTCTGGGGTATTTTCCCAGGCCCAGGCCTGGACTGGCTGTGACTGTTCTCTACCTCCTTATCAGTTCATTATCTCATGAGGCAGGGCTTGGCCCTCTGCTCCAGAAACAATCGCTTCGAGAAGACAAGTGCAGGGAGGTGGAGCCAGCTGGCTTTTATGTGTGTCTGTGGGCTCTGAAAGGATCACTAAGTGAAAACCCCTGGTTGTCAGGGCCCTGCTTAGCTGCACACAAAGCAGCCCATAGACATTTTTACGGAGAAAGAAATGACACAAATACTATATAATCCTGGTTGAGGACGCTGCCTCCTTCATGCAGCTATGGCCACATAGTCATCTGACATACCTCCTTTGGCCCCCAAAGGCCAATTTCAAAGGCATACACTAGATAAGTGCATTTTAAAAAAAAGAAAAGGAAAAATGCAACAGCTCTGAATCTCCAACACTTAACTCCCTCCTCAGTGGGCACGTAAAAGCCACTTAATAACATTCCAACTTGATTAATATGCTGCTCTAATCTGACCTCATGATGGACACCTTTGTTCTTATTAGAACATGGACGATCACAGAGATAGAAACGATGGATATCTGGCTGGGGAAAAAAAATCTCTCTTATTTCCATCAGACCTCACAGAATTAGGAATGACGTCAAATGCATAGGACAAAAAAATAAAATGTCTCTTCATGGTCCAACCTATTCATAAAGACCCTCAGACCTTCAAAATATGAAAATGTGTCCAGTCTTATGTTTCCAGCTAAGTTAGCTCCGTCTGTGGGGTACTGAAAGGGTCTCAGATGCTCACTCACAGTAGAGGCCATGTGAGGATAGAAAGTTAAAGGGATGTGGCTGGACCAGGAGGGGGATGCTTTGCTGTCCTGGCCCTCACTGTGCCCACCGTGCTCCTACATATTGTGTGCCAGGGCAACCTCCTCAAATAGCATGTGGTGCTACCTAGTAGATCATACATGTGCCCAGCTCATTACATCCTACAAACCCCGCTCCTCCCAGTTATCCAAAGGAGTCAGCAGTCTAAATGAATGAGGCAAGTATCTTTGGTCACCACATATAGACATCTGCTTGTTGGTTGTTGTACTGGGGATTGAACTTATGGAGTCGTGTATCTCAGGTAAGCACTCTCACACTGAGGTACACCCCTAGCCTATGTCTTCCAAGAACTCTTTAATTTGAGAGAGGATCTCACTAAGCTGTCCAGATTGGCCTTTCTCATGTTGCTGTTTTATTTTTTATGTATATACTCACTTTACATCCCGATCATAGCACCCCCCCCTTCGCCTTCCTCACCTCCCGGTCACTCCCTCCCACCCTCTTCCCCCACCCCCATTCTTGTTGTCCTCAGAAAAGTGGAGCCACACCCACCCACCCCAGAACATCGAATCACATCAGCACTGAGCTCCTCCTAAACCACTGAGGCCAGGTAAGGCACCCTGGTTAGGGAGAAGTGATCAAAAGCAGGCAACAATATCCATGTCATAGACAAAACCCATTCCACTTACTAGGGGACCCACACGAAGACCAAGCTGTTCATTGGTTACATATGTGTAGGAGGCCTAGATACTGTCCATGCATGGTCTTTGGTTGGTGCTTCTGTCTCTGTAAGTGCCCATGGGCCTAGGTTAGTTGACTCTGCTGGTCTTCTTGTGGTGTTCTTGTCCCCTCCAAGTCATTCTATCCTCCTTCCACAGGAGTCTCTGAGCTCTGCCTAATGCTTGGCTGTAAGTCTAAGCATCTGATTCAATCAGCTGCTGGGAGCTGGGGAGCTCTCAGAGAATGGCTAAGATAAACTCCTCTTTTTAAATAAAGCAGCGTATCAATAATGATGTCAGGGAGTGGCCCTCTCCTATGGCATGGGTCTCATGTTGGGCCAGGCATTGGTTGGTCATTTGCTCAGTCTCTACTCTATCTTTATGTACACTTTGTAGCCACAGTAAATTTTGATTCGAAGGTTTTTTAGGTGGATTAGTGAGTGATCCCCTCCCACCACTAGAGATCCTGCCAGGCTAGAAGGTGGCCTCCTCTGTCTTGTGTCCCCTGCTGCAAGGAAGCTCAGTTAGAGACATCCCCAAGTCCTGTTTGCAGCCTATCTTGTCACACGTCTCCAGCTTGTTTCATTAAAGCTCCCTCCCTCAGTTTCCCTCTTATCCCCAGGCCTCTGAACCTCATCTCCACACTCTCCCTACATCTGATCCTATATTGACAGTGTCCTTTGCCTTACAGAAGCTTTTCAGTTTCATGAGGTCTCATTTATTACTTGTTCATCTTTTTTTTCTTTTTTCTTTTTTCTTTTTTTTTTTTTTTACAGTAATGCACCAAAAAGTTTATTTTCCTCATCAAATGGTCATTTTTCTGCTAAGGAAAACTATTTCCCATTTTTTTTTCAACTTGTTAAAATTAATTTTTATGAAGATGAACTTTATAAATAAAACCAGATTGCTTTAAAGTGTTACTTGTTGGTCTTAGAGCCTGAGCTGTTAGAGTTCTATTCAGGGAGTTGTCTCCTGTGCCAATGAGTTTGAAGCTGGTTACTACAGTCTCTTATAATAGATTCAGTGTATCTGGTTTTATGTTGTGGTCTTTGATCCATTTAGAGTTCAGTTTTATGCACGGTTATGAATATGGATCTATTTGCATTTTTCTACATGTAGACACCCAGTTGAACCAGCACCATTTGCTGTTCTTTTTTTCCATTGTATGGTTTTGACTATTTTGTCAAAACCCAGTGTCCATGGTCTTGTGGATTTATTTCTGAGTCTGCAATTTGATTCTATTGATCAACCAATCTGTTTCTATGCCAATATCGTGCAGATTTTATTAATATTGCTCTGTAGTACACCTTGAAGTCAGGAGTAGAGTTACATCCAGAAGTTCTTTTATTGTAAAGGATAGTTTTAGTAATTCTGGTTTTGTTTGTTTGTTTGTTTGTTTTCCCCATATGAAGTTAAGAATTGTTCCTTAAAAAAAGACAAAAAAATTGTTCTTTCAAGGTCTGTGAAGAACTGTGTTGGCATTTTGATGGGAAATGCATTGAATATATAGATTGCTTTTGGTAAGATGATCATTTTTACTATGTTAACCCTACCAATCCATGAGCATATGACATCTTTCCATCTTCTGATATCTTCTTCAGTTTCTTTTTTCAGAAACCTGAAGTTCTTGTCATATAGTTTTTTCACTTGCTTGGTTAGAGTTATACCAAGACACTTTATATTATTTGTGGCTATTGCGAAGGGTGTTGCTTCCCTGATTTTTTTCTCAGCCTGTCTGTCATGTGTGCACAAGAGGGATACTGATTTTTTTTTAATTACCTTTGTATCCAGCCACTTTGCTGAAAGTGTTTTTCAGCTATAGGCGTTCTTTGGTAGAATTTTGAGGGATATATATATATACATACATAAATATTGCGATATCATCTTCAATCAGCCCAGAATATGTGCATAATAGGCACTGCTGTTTTGGAGTGAGATTCTGTATGCTCCTGAGGTCTGCATGGTCTTCTCAGAGAAAATAGATAGAGCCATGGATTGGACCTTTTCCCAGGATCCCAGGAGTCAGGTGGCCAGAGGCTGGAACTGTGCACCTCTGGAACCCAGGAGCTTTCCTCGGGACAGTGAGAATATCTGGATGGGCAGAGGCTAGAACTGATCGTCCCCAGAAGGTGGGAATTTTCCCTGGGATGGCAGGAATAGCCAGGTGGCCAGAGGCTCGAGCCATTCATTCCCAGCACCCATGGAATGTCCTCTTACGTGGGAAGCAAAGCTGCTTGCGTTTTGGAGTCTGAAGCATGACCTCTCACTCATTCTGCAGTCACTATTGTCCTGCTAGTCAGAAATAGTGCGCACTCAGCACTGCCATCTTGGATCTCTGGCCTTGACCTTATGATCTTCTTAACTTCCAATATCTTAACTTTCAAGTAGCTGGAAACATGGGCCTGCTCCATCACACCTGGCTTACGTAAGCATGGTTAAAGTGTTAAATGATTTGCTGAAGAAACCACGGCTAAAAAGTGGCAGACAGACGAGATCGGGTATGTCCAGGGTGGTATGGCCATCCAAGAAGAGACTTGATACCCTATGAGCATATACAGGGGGAGGAGGTCCCCTTCAGTCACAGTCATAGGGGAGGGGAGTAAGGGGAAAATGGGAGGGAGGGAAGAATGGGAGGATACAAGTGGTGGATTAACAACTGAGATGTAAAATGAATACATTAATAAAATATTTTTTTTTTAAGTGGCAGACACTATGCAAGGACTTAGGCAATGACGATTTGCCCAGTGTGGTTTCTTCCCAATTCTTTGCGAGAAGAGTCACGGGAAATGAAGAGGATAAACCTCAAAATTGCTCCCAAGAGATTAAAGCAAGTACACTTAATTCACTGTGTGTTTCCTGATAGGGGCACAGGATTCAGATACTGCTTTGGTGTAAATAAAGAATTCACCTCGTGGCTGGCTAAATGGGAGCTCCCCAAATACGTCTATCTCCAAAACTCCAGAACTTCACCACTTTGATTCAGACTTTTGAGGTGCAGTTAGGATGAATATTTCAGGTTGACCCAATGTAACCACAAAGGCATATATAAGACTGGGGTGCAAAGGAGAGAGAAACGCAACGCTACCCCCAATGCAAAAGTCGGAAAGGTGATACGGCAGTGGAAACTGGGGTCAGAGAAGTCAGGGGAGCAAGACCTATAGTAATGACTTTAAAGATAGAAGAACATGCCAGAAACAAAAAGCAATTCAAAAATTCCCAAGAAAACTAAAGAAAAGAAAAGGCAGGAAAGAAAAAGAATTGTCTTCTAAAGTCTTCAGAATAAAGAGCCTTACCAACAATTTTATCCAGTAGGACCCCTATCAAACTAGACCTAGGACACTGTGTGACAATACATTATATCATATTAAGCCACTACTGACTTTGAAGTTTGCTACCTCAGCAATGAGAAACAAAGTCATATGTCAGTTTTCCTACTCAAAAGCTTCAAATTCTATTTCACTAAAAGTTATGCCCAATTTTCCTTATTAGACCAATGAAATTTTAAAAAGAGACTTCCAAAGGCAATTATTTTTGTCAGATAGAAAAAAGTAACAGCTAAGAGTCACTATGTTTGTCACATACAACGTGATTTTCCATATCTTATGTTTCTTTGTAAAGTGTGGATGTACGTTATCTAATTTAATAACACACCATAATTAGTTCACTCTTATGTGCTTCATTTCCCCTACTGTAAGATGAATATGATAAAGCCATATTTTATATACCCTGATGTGTCACCTAGCCTCCAAGGTATTCCCCCAAATAGACATGATATCCTGGTATTTATGTCCTTATGACAGGTATTTCCCATACATGGAATAGGCTGATGTGTGGAAGCAATAAGATATTGAAAAGTGGCAGAATGTACTTTCCAAGGTTATACCATAGACATCATATCTTTCATCTTCCATTGATTCACTAACTATGGAATAAGTCGATTTTTTTAATAAGTCAATTTTCAACAGCCCTAAGGAAAGGGCCACAAAGAACTCAGAGCTCCTACCAACACCTAATACTAAGGTGAATGAATCACCTTGGAAACCTTCAGATGACTGTAGTGCCAACCGGGATCTTTATTGTGACCTCATGAGAGACTTGAAAGCACAAGCATGCAGCACACTTTAGCCAGATTGCTAACAAGTATGAGATTTATGAGATATCTGTTGCTGCCTTAAGCAATTAAGTCATGGAATTGTTGCAAAGCAATAGACAACCCATATAGCTATTATGCAAATAAAATAGGACTTATAATATGGCAAATAATGCAATAGCTATTATTTTTAAGTTAGCCGTGTATTCCAGCATTCCACAGCTTTTTAAAATTAATTTATTCATTTACTTTACATCCTAATCATAGCCCCCTCCTTCCTCTCCTCCCAGTCCCACACTCCATCCCTCTTCCCCCATGCCCCATCCTCTATTCAAAAATGGGTAGCCCCCCTACCCACCCACCCCAGCTCATCAATTCACATAAAGACTGTGTTCATCCTCTTCCACTGTGGTTTAGCAAGACAGTGCCATCAGGGGGAAAGTGATCAAAAAGCTAGCAATAGAGTCCATGTCAGAAACAGCCCCTGCTCCCTTACTAGAGGACCCACATGAAGCCTGAGCTGCCCCTCAGTTACATCCATGTAGGGGGTCTAGGTCCAGTCCATGCTTCATCCTTGGTTGGGGCTTGAGTCTTCATAAGTCCCTCTGGGCCCTGGTTAGTTGGCTCTATTGGTGTTCTTGTGGAGCATCTGTCACTTCCAGGTTCTTTCCTCCTTCCTCCCACTATTCCACAAGGCTCCCTAGGCTTCACCCAATGTTTGGCTGTGAACTTCAGCATCTGTTTCAAACTGCTACTGGGTGGAGCCTCTCAGAGGACAGCTATGCTAGGCTCCCGTCTGCAAGCATAACTGGGTATTGTTAATAGTGTCAGGGGTTGTCTCTAAGAGAAACTGTGGGCGGGTGCATCTCTGTGCCAAGCTGGAGACCTACATTAGGGTAGGCTTCCACTGCTATTATTTAAATTGGTTGTATAGTCAATATTCCACTAATAATGTCATTTCTGACATTATTCATTTCAAAAGCACATAGGTTGGTTTGACTTTGTTTTTGCAGGTTTCAGCCCAAGATGAGATTCATCCACCACTTTGGAGCCTGTGGCAAGTCAGTTGTATTTGGATTGGAGCATATGGGAAACAAAACAACTACAAAAGTGATAATAAAAACCTACTTACCTCATGACCAGAAAACAGCAGAAGAGTAGGGGCTCACAGTCTGGTGTAGCAGCTTGTTCGTAGTGGTCTAAAGACCCCCACTGTGCCTCATCTTCCAGTGGTGTCTACCTTTCTGGTAGTGATGCTCTCGACCAAGCCTATAGACCAAATCTATAATATTAGAACTATGAATAACCTAGTGAATAGCCTACTAACCTACTGTCAGGTGAATCGTGATGAGAAATGGGATGAAAAAAGTGACACACAAGTGACCATGCCACCATTACCTAGCTTTAATTTGAGTTACAAAAGAGAAGTGTGTGTGTGTGTGTGTGTGTGTGTGTGTGTGTGTGTGTGTATGTGTTTGATAAATTTTGTACATCCCAAGTATAGATTTAATGAGCCATCATAATATGTACATTCCAGCATGTATAATTTGTGCATTATATCTCTTAGCCCATGTTAAAACCATTAAGCAAACATCCTAAATCAATGAATAGGAACAAAAAAATTTTAAGGGCAGCTATGTTTTATTCTTCATTTTCTCCTTAACATAAAAATTATCTGAAAGTGAACTTACTGTACGAGCCTTAATCAAGGTAATATTTCTGTGGAACATGAATCAAAAATCATCTGAATGAGACTGAATGAGGCAAAAATACCATCTCCATATATCTCTGATTTTCTGTGCCAAGACACCTAGCAATTTAGAGCAGCAAAATATATAGCTATGGTTTAGGCATTGTGAGTTTTTTTTTTTTCAGCCTATACTAGTCGATTCTCATTACAGAATGTTTTCTGTAACTGATAGATTCAAAACCAAAATATTCTTTTAGATAGTAGAGAGAAAATACTGGGCATTTATTTTAGAAAGATTCTATGGAAAGAGGGCAAAGAAAGGGCACTGGCAACTGCAAGGACAATCCTCAGTTTCATGGACCAATGAGAATACAGGAGCTGTCGGCTCTTATCACACCTGCCTGCAGTTAATGTGACTTCTCCGTTCAAGCCCAAATGAATTCCTAAGCAAGGGGCCCAATGCTTTCCATCTTATTAAGTCAGTGAGTAAGTTATTTGCTCTGCCTTTCTAGTCATTCTCACTCACAGCCCAAAGGTTTTAATTGCACAAGCAGCTGTTATTGTCACTTGAGGTCCTTCATGGAGCAATTAGGAAAAAGACTCTAAATCAGCCTAGGAGAACTAGTAGAATTATAGATTTCTGCCCACAAAATTACAAGGAAAATGGGATACATATAAACATAACAGAAGATATAGCTATAACCCCTAAAGATACACATGCCCCCTAAGGTACATTCAAAGATGTGCATTTGGGAATGAGGAGAGATCTCAGGTCGAACATATGGATTCATCTCATAAGTGCTTAAATAACAATGTAATTTGCATGCCCTACTAAACACAAAGAGAACATGAACTCATAAGATCAGAGATGTCAGGGAATAATAGGAAAGTGGATCTGATTGAAGGATTACAGGAGATAAATCTACAAAAATGTGTTCCCAACAAGATTTTGGTAAGCTTACACAAATAAGGAGAGTAGATCACAAACTGGATATAATAGTAAGGTGTGTGTGTGTGTGTGTGTGTGTGTGTGTGTGTGTGTGTGTGTGTGTGTAAGTACACAGATGAGAGTCATTTCTTGAAGAGACAACACTGGCATCAGAAACCCTGTAAGAGGAGAGGAGGAATATACTGTGAGCAGTAGTAACAGTCTTGGCCTGACCGTTAGTGTTATTTTAGTAAATAGAAACAAACTTTATTAAATGCATGTTATGATAACAAAACTAAATTAGGTTGTATTGAACTAAATAAACTGCAGATGATAAGGACAAGAAGAAGAAAGAAGAAGGGAAATGCAATCTAGGAGGAAAATGACAGAAACATCTCCGAAACTCAAAAAGAAGCGTACCTGGGAGTATGGGTTAGTTTGATGAAAGGATGAGAGAAAAGACAGAAGACAAAAGAGATGATGGTGGAGTATGGAGAGATGTAACTGGAAATGTGGGACCAAGGCAGAGTGGAGGTGATGATTGGAATAAAGAGATCTACTGGTTACCAGAGTCTAGAAAACTACGATTATTAAGCAATCATTTGCTTTCAGAAATGCTGATGTTTCAATGTATACATTTTTTATTTAAAAAGCTCATTAGTTAAAAATAACTGTCACTACTGAAAACTTAATTGCAAGGAAATAGATGACTTGCTCAAAATCATACTGTGAACAAGTCAGTGAGGTGGCATCCAAAAATCAGTAGACATGCAGCTTAGCTATGGCTTAACCCATCTAAGTATTTTAGAAGGCCTCTTATTCTTCTGTCTTCAGAATGCATAGATGTTGGTTAAAGCAGGGATTATTTAAAAGTAGATTATATTTCATTTTGCACACATGAGTATGCACGCGCGCGCGCACACACACACACACACACACACACACACACACACACACACACCAGCCTTTTCAGATATCGGGCCAAGAGTTCTTCATCTAGCAGTTGTCTGTCATCAGATCGGAACCTCCGTGAATCGTGCAATACATCATATTCCTCCATCAAAGTATATGATTTCTATTGTATTTCTTACAAAGAAAATAGAGCTTAAAGCCATTCATTGTTCAAAGCAACATGAATATAGACAGAGTTCCCAATACGCCTCTGTTATATTGACTACAATTTGACAGCACTGTCTAGGAACTCGATTTTCTCAACTTAAGTTTGAAAAGAAACAGAGCCTTCTCCTTTTTCACTCATTCCAATGACTCGGTCAGTATTTTAATAACTGATGTCATTGCAGTAATTACTATTCAGGAAAAATGGCTCAAAATAAACACAAGTCTCTAGGTAAGAAAACAGACACACTGGCATTCATGAAAAACGGTTGTGATTAGCATCCAAAGATGGTCTGCGCCACTGGGGCATCAGTCTATAAGCGCTAAAATAGAGGAGAGCATGATTGGCCCAGAAGCCCTAGAAACAGGTGTGCTAGGAGGTCCTTTGCTGATGCCTAGAGAATTGCTCTTTGGAGTGATAATCCCAAATTACAGTTTTACACGTGTGAATCATTTTATGTAACAAAAGAGCAAAGCCTAATTCCTGCTTCTTTTTTAATGAGTTTAAAATCTAGTCTCTGAGCTAAAAGACCTTTTCGTAGACAAAACATGCAAAATTCTCGTCATTTTGTGATGGCTCTCTCATAGGGTTCTCAGTATTGTACATAGGCACACCAGTAGAGACTATTAACATATTCCCTCGTGGCATCAGGAGAGTACAACATGGGGTTAGCTAGTTCACATAAGATGACCTATTTGGTAAGTGATAGGTAAATTTCAATTCTGACTGCCTAACTCCACAGCCTCCCTAAGCTATAAACTACCATTGTGTATGTTAATGGTTGACATGTGCCAGAAACTCAGCTGTGTATTCATCAACTTTTGTCTCATTTTAATTCTCAGATTTCTCAATGTATATGCTTATAAGGAGAATGAATTAGTTATATGTCATATATTGTATGTATCCTGTAATACACACACACACATAAAATGTCTCATTTAGCACATGTAACAGATAGGTCAAGTAAAAAGTAATTTGACTCTACTTTTCATGCTTCTTGCTCCTCACACTCCATCTTCCATTATTACATACAAGTAACTATGCACCGATCTGTATGAAAAAGCCCTGAAGACAGAAGCAAACAACGTTCTATCTGCATAACTCACTGGGCTCATTAAGATGTGTGACAGAGTTATGGGGTGCCATTACACTCAGAGTAACTACTCTTTTTCTAAATAATAAAATCTGAATTTTTCTCACCCTAAGATAATGAATACAATTGGAAAAAATGGTTCCAAGTAAACATAAATCTATTCAGACCGTTTTTCCAATACAGTTATTTCATTTTAAAACGTGTGATGATGAAAGAAACAGGGTTTATAACCCCCATCTTCAGGTGTAATCTGTTAATATTTTCTTACATGGCCGTTTAGGGTTTTGTGTATGTTTATGTGCACACAGGGATTTGCTCACAGGCAGGCTATTTAACCTGAACTGGCAGCAATGTTCTTGACTAATTAGGTAACCTCACAGTATTACGTGGAGGAACATTTTCGTGACTTGGTGCTTTGCTTGTCATCCTTAGGAGTGACTAATGGGATGAGAATTTGGAAGAAATCTTGTTCTTGGAATTCTTCCTGTCTTCTTCTGGACCCTGCTGCATATTTTTCTTGACTCGGTTCTCTTCCCTCTCAACCAGCTAAATTTCATTGTCCCCAAGCCGAGAATGAGCAGCGGGCTCCCTCTGTGCTTTCTCCTTAGTGTTCTCAC
Source organism: Acomys russatus (assembly GCF_903995435.1). NCBI lineage: Eukaryota > Metazoa > Chordata > Mammalia > Rodentia > Muridae > Acomys > Acomys russatus. The sequence continues at coordinate 42,247,649 of NC_067154.1, forward strand.
ACCCTCCCAGGGGCTTATTTCCCATGCTCCCTTTGTGTTCTCACGCACTCCCAGAATTCCCATCTTCTCTTAGTGCCGCTCCCCACCTTATTTTTTCAGCCAGCGAACCTCACTGAACCTAAAGCTCAGTGATTGGGCTAGATGGCTGGGCAGTGAGCGTCAGGGACCTATCTAACTCCCACTGCTGTGTTACAGATGCTCAGGACTCCACTCAGCTATAGCACAGGTGCTGGAGATATGGACTCGGGTCATTATGTTTGAGCTGCGAGGACTTCATCCGTTGAACCATCTACTAGCCTGTTTCTCCACCTGTCTCCCCTCAGCACTGAGTGCACTAAGCTGTGAGAGGTGTTTGTGACTTGCTCTTTCACTCACATCTCATGGCCAATCCATCACCAAATCTGCAGGAAATACCAGTGAAGTCTCTCTCCAATTCTTCTTCTCTCCTGCCTTAACCTTTGATCAAGTAACTGTCACTTAGCAGTCTACTCTATGTCTTTCCATTTGTCAACCTTAACATCTCTTTTCCACACAGAAGCAGAAGTGAACGCTACAAAGTTAGAAATAGATCCAATGCCCTTTGCTTAGAGGCTCGCATGGCTCCTGCATGCCCCTACAGTAAACTCTGGCTCTAACATTGTCTGCAACTTCGTTTCCCTCTGTATGTCTTAGTTCATTTCTCTTGAAATCTCATTTTTCAGTTCATCCAAATAGAGGTGACCCTTTTTTATCACTGGGAATTATGTCTCAGAGTCAACCACTTTGAATCAAAAGTACTGAAGAAAAAAAAATGTCAGTAGTTAACATCATATATTTATTATGATATATATATATATATATTAACCTAGCTATCCTGCTTTATTATCTTTTGCTATGATAAAACACTAACTTAAACCAACTTGAGGAGGAAAGGGTTTACTTGGCTTTGATGTCCTAATGTGTCTATCACTGAAGGAAGTCAGAGGAGGGATTCAAGCAAGAGTAGAAATAAGGCTATGGATGCTTACTGGCTTAATTTCTCAACTTGCTTTCTTTTTTTCAAGACATGGGTTCTCTGTGTAGACCAGGCTGACCTGGAACTCACAGAGATCTGCCTGCCTCTGCCTCTGCCTCGCAGAGTGCTGGGATTACAAGTGTGTGCCACTAAGCCCAGATTCAACTTGCTTTTTACACAACCCATGACCACTTTCCCAGCAGATAATATCACTCACAATGGTCTGGGCCCTCCCACATCAACCATCAATAACAAAAATGCCCCTACAAATATGCATACAGTCTAATTTGCTCAAGGCAGTTCCTCAGTTGAGATTCCCTCTTCTCAAGTGACTCTAGTTTGTGTCCAGTTGACAAGAACTATCAACTCTTAGTTACATAGGATTTACACTATATTGCATGTAAGTAATATGTATATTACTTAAAATTAAGCAGATGAGGAATCGGGTGTAACTTCCATGTAAACACTACCACACCATTTTATAACAAACTTGGGCATCAGTGGATGATGACAACTGTGGAAGAATGCCTGGAACCAATTCCCAAAGCATATTAAGAGGCAGCCTTTCTCAAGGTAAGAGAAAGTTAACAAAGGACTGTTCAAAAGCTGAAGAGGAACTTTCATCTAGACAAGTGGTGTTCCTGTTAGGCACTGCAAATCTTGGGAGTAATTCAATAGGCAATGAAAAAGGAATGTTTAAAGATGGAAAAGAGAAAGCATGTTTTAAACCATAAGACTCAAGGAACAACACAGCAACCCTCTTTTTACTTACCAGAACCTATACCTCACTAAGTTTTCAGACTCCCTATCAACAAAAGCTAGGCTACAGGAACCTCCTTCCCTGTGACTGCATAGAAAACAAGAGGAAGACAAAGAGATCTGAACAAGAAATGGCATTAATGATCCTCATCTCTAGATCCATAAATAATGATAGATTGAAAGTCCACTTTGCAATGCAAGGTAACATAGTGATGGGTTTTATGGATTAAAACACAGACATCATGGAGCAAAAGACATTCTGATTTGTGCATTAATCCATAAAACCTAAAGAAATCACTCTGAAAACAAGGCAAAGTAAATTTCAGACGCACTATGAATAAACCAAGGCGATATGCTAATAATATTCAATTGGCCCACGGGATGCCAAAAGAAAAAAAAATGTGAAACAAGAAAAAAAGGAAATAAAACAAAAAATTGAAACCTTAACCATGATCAAAAAAATCTCCTTATTTATAACTGATCTAACTACTAATCATAAACATGACTTGCTAAGTAGATTTTTTGAATGAACCAATATATACTGTTTACTTGATTTGAGCTCACTGAAATAGTTTCACTGAAAGTGAAAGGTTAAAAAGGTTATACCATGACAACATCAAAATAAGAAAACAAGGATGGATGCATAAATGTTAGATGAGAAAAATCTCAGAGCAAAGAAAGTGACTAAATATGAATATGACACTGGTGCATTTGGGACACAAACAGCAAACTAGAAGAGGTGAGTCAGGCATGGGCCACAACCCACACTGTCCAGCATCTTGAAGAGGACTGTGGGGTACCCAAGCAGCTTTTGGCTTGCAACATCTCAGTCTGATCCTCACCTGCCTGACCCTAGGATACAAACAGCAAACCCAGCAGAGCTGAGCTGGGGATCAGGCTCCAACATTGTCAGACATCCTGAGGAGGCCTGTGGAGAGCCCTGGCAACTAGCCTTTGGATTGGAGCTCTCTTTGCCTGCTCCAACATGCCTATCTCAGCTAGGACACAGACAGAGACCCATTGGAGGGACCTCCAGGCCTCCTAACACCAGAAAAAAAACACATAGCTAGAGGCCAGCATAAAAACACAAACAACAATATTCAGAGCCGTATGACAGTGTCGGAACACAGGAGTCCTACCACAGTAAGCCCTGGAAATACTAACACCCTGAAGCACAAGAAGAAGATTTTTAATCTGAGGTAATGAAAATGATAGAAGTCTTGAAGGAGGAAAATAAACGGTTAAAGAAATACAGGAAAATACATTCAAACAGATGAAGGAATTGACTAAATCCTTTAAAGAATCACAGGAGAATACAAACACATGGGAGAAGGAGTGAGTAAAACTATTCAAGACTTAAAAATGGAATTGGAAGCAATAAAGAAAACACAATCTGTGCAATCCTGGAGTTAGAAAGCCTAAAGAAGAGACCAGGAACTGCAGACACAGGCAACACCAACAGAATACAAGAGATGGAAGATACCATTAAAGTAAGCAACACGTCAGTCAAACAAAATGTTAAAACTGAAAAGTTTCTGACACAAAACATCCAAGAAATCTAGCATACTCTAAAAAGACAAAACCAAAAATAATAAGAATAGAAGAAGGAAGCTCCACAGCCCAGAAAATCTTTTCAACAAAATCATAAAAGAAAACTTCCCCAACCTAAAGAAAGAGATGCTCTTGAACAAACAGGAAGCCTACAGAAATCCAAATAGATTGGACCAGAAAAGAAAAATCTTCCTGCCACATAATAATCTAAACACTAAATATACCAAACAAAGAATATTAAAAGCTGCAAGAGAAAAAGTCCAAGTCACATATAAAGGCAAACTGTTAGGGGATGGTCTAATGTATTCTGATGCTAATTACTGCTTGCTGTCTCTATGTCCCACCTTTTGATTAATAAAAAGCCATCGCACCTGGGCAGGGCAGAGGAGACAGAGGTGTAGCTAAGGTCCCCAGACTGAAAGAGAGAGAGAGGCGAGGGGAATTCTGGGAAGAAGGAGAGGAGGACAGACCAGAAAGACCCTAGGAGAGAGGAGGAGAGGAAGGGTTAGACGGAGGAGAAGCACATGGCCGGCATGGATGGAGAATCCAGCCCAGATGAACATTAGCAAGTATTTGCGATTATGGATCAGAGGTAGCTTGATAGAAGTTATTAGAAGCAGATGGCATGGGATTTGGGCAGGTATTATATACCTGCCCCATTATAGGAGGTAGTTTAGAGGATTAATGCCTGCCCTGCTCCAGGTTAACTAAGGCTATTTTAAAATATAACAAGTGTCAGTGTCTTGATTGATCAGTACCTGGGCATACTGATAATACATATAATACATATTAATTAAAAACAATACATGACTTCTCAACAGAGACTATGAAAGCCAGAAGGGCATGGACAGATGTCATAAAGACATTAAAAGACCACAGATGCCAACCCAAGACCCAGCTATACCTGGGCATGTACCTGGACATATACCTGAAAGATGCTCCACCATACAACAAGGACATTTGCTCAACTATGTGCATAGCAGCTTTATTGGTAATAGCCAGAATCTGGAAACAACCTAGATGTTCCTCAACCAAAGAATGGATAAAGAAACTATAGTAGATTTACACAATGGAATACTACTCAGCTATTTTAAGAGAAGGAAAACTTGAAATCTGCAGGCAAATGGATGGAACTAGAAGTGGTCATCCTGAGTGAGGTAACCCAGACCCAGAAAGACACACATGGTGTATACTCACAAGTGGATATTAGCCACATAATATGGGATAACCACACTACAATACACAAATCTAAAGACGCTAAATAACAAGAAAGGCCATAGGGAGAATGCTTAATTCTCATTCAGAATGGCAAGTAGATTAGACACAGGAAGCAGTTGAAGAGAAGGAACAGGACAGGACAGGAGCCTACCGTAGAGGTCCTCTGAAAGACTCCACCCAGCAGGAGATCCAAGCAGATGCTGAGACTCACATCTAAACTTCCAGGTGGAGTGTAGGGAGTCTTTTGGGGGACCTGGGGAATAGAAGGATATGAAGGGGACAAGAGCTCTACAAGGAGACCAATGGAGCCAACAAATCTCGGTAGAGGAGGGGGAAGCTGCAGAGACTAATGCACCAACCAAGGACCATGCATGGTGAGGACCTAGACCCTCTGCTCAGATGAGGTAGATAGGCAGCACCGTCTCCTTGTGGGTCCCATAATATGGAGACTAGGGGCTACTTCTGACATGGACTCTGGTACTCACTAGTTGATCACTTCTCTCTGGTGGGGCAGTCTTGCCAGGCCCAGAGGAAGAGGATGCAGACATTTCAGATGACACTGGATAGAATCAGATGATAGGGGAGGAGGGCTTCCTCTTTCTAAGGACTAGAAGATGTGGGAATGCAGGAAAGATGAATATGACATGAAGAGAGATACAGGAATGTGATGACACACAGCCCAGTGAGGCTGAGAATCACCAACATCCATCAGAACTGAAGAGAAAGGTGGAAAGATGGTTCCATAAAGCCCACAGAGAGATCACAGCCCTGTCTAACTCCTAGTTCCAGATTTTGACATCTAAAATTAACTTCTGTGTTTTCAAGATGCAAAATCTGTCTTAATTTTTTGCAGAAGAACTAGCATATTAATGTGCAAGGTTAAGACATCTTCTATCTGGTAGATTCCCAGGAGTGGTATGGCTGGGTCCTGAGGTAGAGTTATTCCCAATTTCCTGAGAAAGCACCAGATTGATTTCCAAAGTAGTTGTACTAGTTTGCACTCCCACCAGCAATGGATGAGTGTTTCTCTTTCTCCACATCTTTGTCAGCTTGTGCTGTCACCTGAGTTTTTTATCTTAGCCACTCAAATAGGTATAAGATGGAATTGCAGAGCCATTTTGATTTGAGTTTACCTGATAACAGGAATGTTGAGCATTTCTTAAAGTGTTTCTCAGTCATTCGATATTTCTCTGTTGAGAATTCTCTGTTTAGTTCTTTACCCCATTTCTTAATTGGATTATTTGGTTTGGTGGTGATTGTTCAGGCAGTAACCTGTCTCAGTCTTTTTTTTTTTTTTTTTTTTTTTTTTTTCATTTTGGAAGCTGCTAACCTGAACTACCGGTTCACTCAGGCATTTAAGTTTCACCCTTCCTCAAGTCTCTGAGAGGGGTTTAAAACCTGACAGTTTAAAAAAAAAAAAAAAAAAAAAAGGAAACCAGACAGTTTAGTTCTACAATCAGGTTTAGTTGGTTAGGGGATAAGATATTTTTAGTTCAAGAGTTTAGGAGCAATAGCACTCATGAAGAAAAGATGAACCTGGACCAAAACCTCACACCATAGACAAAAATAAATGCAAAATAATTCATAGACTTAAATATAGAACATAAATTTTAAATTTTTAAGAAAAATAAGTAATATAAAATGTTCAGGATTTAGGGTTGGGGAGAGAATGCTTACACTTGTCACGAAAACCACAACCCATAAAATGATGAATAAGTAAACAAATCTCATGAAAAAGCTTTAAAACACAATGGACCATATGAAGAGAATGAAAAGGCATATATAAGCTTGGACTACACTTATGATTATCGTGTCTTATGAAGAACTGGTACTAAGAATATATAAATAACCATCAAAAGCCCAACAATGCTTACAAATACATTTAGGAGGAGGTAAAAATCGTGAATGATATTTAACTGAAGTGAATGTTAGAAGTGAAACATATACAAAAGTTAACGTCACTAGCCACCGGGGAGCTGCAATTTAGACAATAGGGTGTCACTATGTAACAATCAAAATAGCTAAAAATCAAATAGTGACACCATCAGATGCTACTGAACATGAGGAGAAACTGAATCCTTCCTAATATCTGCCAGGAACATAAAAGTGTACATCTGTTTTTGGAAAATAGTTGAGCAACTTCTTATCAATCCAAACATAGAACTAATGTGAACTTCTATCTTCTCTAAATAAAAATGTAAGTTTCACAGATACCTTATGAATATGCAGAGGACCTGTATGCCCTGTAGCCCCAAACTGAAAAGAAACCAGGTGTCCTACAAATGGTGAATAGTAAGACAGTGATACATTGATTATACAGGGTCTTACTCTACCAAAGAGAAACAAAACATTGAAACTAGGTGGTCCTCCAGGGAATTACACTAAAGGGAAAAATGCAATTCCTGAAAATTACATGCTCTGTGATTCCACTTGAAAGCATATTTTTTTAATGGAGAACAGCTTTAGGAGTAAGAAGGGGAGGAATGGGGGCCGGGAAATGGAGAGTCCATAGGCAAGTAGATAGATATGGTTATAAAAAGGTGAAAGCACAAAATGCAGAATGGGAAAACATTTTAAAAAGAACATAAGCTGCTATTGTTAGAAACAAAACAAAAAAAAACAACCCATGCTGGATTGTTTAACTCTCCAGTGAGTATCTTGAGGTGATTTGTAAATCTATGTAGATAAATGTTATAAGACCGCGAGAGTCAACTACCATTACTCCTTAGAGACAGAGCGAATTTGTATTAGCAAAATGCTTTCTAATAGATGTGCTTGCTCTCAAATACAGACGAATCTAAAATAAACAACGTGAAGTAGAACACATCCATCAGAAGCTCGCGTCCATTTGCAGAGTGGATATTAATAGTGTGCGCATACTTCCCTACATGATACTTTTCATTTCAAATCAAATCTAATAAAACATCTTTGATTCTCACTACTGCTATCCATGTAACTGTTGCAACAGATCTGAGAATGCTCATGACTGCTGGAAACCGATTTTCATCAAACTAGAACAATATTTATGCACATGTCCTGGCACACACTTGTGACATTACTAAATGATCATCAGTTGTTTCTGTGTGTGTTGAATTATTGAACAAAATGCACTGCCTTTATTGATACCATGACTCCTGATTTGTTAATTAACATGTCTCTCCTTTCACAATTATACATAGAGGCATGCTCACTTAGAAGTTTGATATTTAAACACACATTCTTGCCAACTTACAAAAGTTTTGTTTTTAATATAAAAGATAAATTCTCATTTCAAAGTATTCAAACAAAAACATATTAATGCAAATAATGCATTTTTCTAGCCTTGACAAGTCACTACAAACACAATATTTTCTACTATTCTAACTTGTTCTTATGCCTCTATATAACATGTTAAAGTAATTATTTTCAGGAGAAAATTATAACACCTTGCACACTACTTGACCACTTAGCTTCTGCTATGGTTTGGATATGTCTACACTAGAAGGCCAATAAGCTAAAGTCATAAAGCCTGGCCCATGGTTCCATTAGGAGGTGATAGGACCTTGAAGAGGGTACACCATGTTGGGAGAAGTTAGAAGAGTAAAAGAACAGTCCTCATGCTCTTGTTTCCCACCACCAACACTGGACCATCCCCCTGCATCACATACTACAGCCATGAAAACCTGTTCTACGACAGGCTTAGAGCCAATAAATATTGATGCTCTTTAAGGTGTTTACAACAAGTATTTTACCAGCATGATTAGAAGCTAAAAGTTTAAAAAGCTTTTCATTCAAAGAGAAACATTTAGGTGCCATCTTGATAACTTACTGAATTATATTCCATTTCACCAATGCACTAATTACAAATGGTCCAGCATTTGGGTTTTCCCCCCAAATTAAATAATTTATGTCATTTTTTTACTTCCTTATGATACCCCTACAGTAGAATTGCTTTAGAACATTTTTCTAAAATAGCTAATAGAATGTGTCAGTTCGTGTATATTACCATCCATCAGTTATCTTTCAAACATCCAATGTAAGGGAGTATCTTAATTAGGGTTACTATTGTTGTGACAAAAACATCATGACCAAAAGAAATTTGTGGATGGAAGGATTTATATTACCCACAGTTCCATGTAGCAGTTCATCCTCAAAAAGCAGTGAGGACAGGAACTCAAACAAAGCAGGAATCTGGAGGCAGGAGCAGGGGGGCTCTGCTTACTGGCTTGCTTCCCTTGGCTGACTCTGGCTGTTTTCATATATGCCATGGGACCACCAGCCCAAGGATGTAACTGCCCATGATGAACTAAGCCCTCCCCATCAATCACTAATTAGGAAAATGCCCTACAGGTTTTCCTACAACCAGATTTCATGGAGGCATTTTCTTAGTATAGGGTCCCACCTCTCAGATAACTTTAGCTTGTGTCACATTGACATAAAAGTATACAGCACAAGGTGACCTTAACTATATGTTTTCTTTGATTTTGATAATCTTGTGTACTCTCTGCTCTTCCATACTGGATATCTCATCATCTTTGTATTTATGTCACTGGTCAATTTTTTCAAACAATTGTGTTTTGTGCACAGGCATACGAGGTCAAGCCAACCTGAGTCAAAAGACACTAACTCAGAGTTTATATTTTATGCAATAATTATATGTAACCTTTGCCATGTATTGTTAATGTTTAACCTTTTATATTTTTTATTATTTTAAAATTGTGTGTGTATGCGTGTGTGTGTGTGTGTGTGTGTGTGTGTGTGTGTGTGTGCATTGGTAGAGGTGCCCAAGGAGTACACAAGTGTCAGATCTCCTGCAGATGGAGTTATCAGAGTTTGTGAGCTGCCCAAAGTTGGTGTTGGGAACTGAATTCAAGCAGTAAACACTCTGAACTACTGAGCCATCTCTCTAGCCTCTTAATGTTTTATTCATTAATTAATTTTAATTACTCTTTATTAACTCATACTATTTGTATACTGGATATACAGCTATGTTCTAGTTTGTGCTGTGAGGTGAGGTCTACACACTTCTTTTTACATTTTCTCTTGGTATGAGAAACATTCTTCCTCATCCTTAGGTTATTATATTCTCCCCTACATGTATCAGGAATTGCAAGGTACACTGGGATGGTCTATAATGACTTCATTATTTTATATGAAAGTAGAAATCGATGGGGAGATCCAAAATGGCGGCACCAATCACACACCACTTCTGATCAGCAGCACAACCAGGACTGCACAGCAATCTAACAACCAAACTGAGATCTACAAAACACCAGTGCTGCTGATTCCCCACACCATGTACTTCATTTGCTGTGCCTCATCAGAACAGGATAGCTCCGAAGAAAGCTTCCAATCCCAATTGGTCCAGCATTTCAGACTGTCCTACACTGGACTCTAAGGAAGCCCGGAATTTCTCAACATTTAGAAACTAGACCACAAATGCTATTTCTATCTTGTTTAATAATTTTCACCAATTTTATTTGGACCCCTGCAAAGGTATTATTCCTCCAAAATCAGCCGGAACAAATCTTAAGAGAATGATACCCATTTCCCTTAAGGGGGGTTGGGTAGTTTTTGTTTGCCTCCTTGGGTGATAGATGTTTATTTTCGTTGGGAGTTGGTTATAAGTTACTATTGTTCTTATTTAGAGATAAAATGATGTTGGACTCAGGGATGTCTCTCATTTCCTTCATCTTTCTTTCTTAGGTTTGGAGATAGGCGTTGAAATGAAAGATAAAGGGGAATATAGAAATATATAGGGATGATAAGACAAAAAGTAGATTAGTGAATCTACTCCCCAACTTAATGCCTTAATTGCTACTCACAAGGTTATTTTTAATTCACTGGTATAGAATTTTATATATAGATACAAAAATAAGTTTAATTTTGGCAACATTGGTAAGAATTCAAATTTAAGATTGTTCTTTACATACATTATGTGTATTTCTACTCTAATATGTTGTATTGTACTGATACAACTCAATTTTAATACAAGGTTTACTTTGAATACTTTGAAAGTGCTATCGTAGGCTGTTTAGGATTAGTAAGTTATGCAAGTTAATTGTTAGTTGATCAAATCATAGCCATATCAATTACTAGTCTATTTCTATCATAGGAATATACATTCTAGGTATAACAGATAGATATGATTCTATAGAAAAATAAGGTAAAATAGTTAGATAAGGTCTTTAAAAACCTTGGAGACATACAAAATATGGCACTTAACGATGTTTTTATTATTTTAAAGTTTCATTGACAATGAGACAGGCTAACTCGTGGCAGCACCCAGCCTATCTCAAAGAGAATGATGAGCGTCAAAGAACCTCCTTATGGAGATGGCTATAAATGTGGCAAACATTCCACTAGGGAAAGTGTCCTCATTTCTACCACAAACAGAATTCTGCCTAAAAGTGGGCAAGCCTGGATGCAGTCAGGGTCAACGGCCAAACTCTGCCAAGACAGGGTAAGTAAGTCCTCAATGGTTCCTGCCTCACAAGTATGTCTGTCAGATATATTGGGTCAAAAGACTAAAGATGATGCTCCAATGTTATGGAGAGTTTTGGGTGACTGTTCAGGCTGCAAATTGTCTCTGTCATCTTTTCATTTGGGAAGCTGCTAACATGCACTTCCTGTATACTCAGTAATTAATTTTATTCCTTTTCAAGTCTCTGATGTGTTTGAAGCCCAGATAGTTTAGTTTTACAATGAAGCCTAGTTATTTAGGAGTTAAGATGTTTTTAGGTCTAGATAGATGTTTTAAGTTAATAATGATGAGATATGATAGGTATTGATTTACATTCAGAATTTTAGACACACCAAGATAGGAAAGATGTTTTCTTCAAGACTGCCAAGTACAAATAGCCAAAACACGATGAATGTAACATTTATGTAATCCCTGATTGTTTCGTGGTTCTTCTTGCTCTAGGTAGTTTATTATATATGTGTAATAATACAAATGTATATGTAAAAACTAAAAAATATTTAATAATTTTTAAAAGATCAGGCTGTAGACAACACCATAGGGCAATGCTTCTCAGTCTTCCTAATTCTGTGACCCCATAAATACAGTTCTTCATGTTGTGGTGACCCTAACCATAACATTATTACATTGCTACTTCATAACTGTAACTTTGCTGCTATTGTGCATCTTAATGTAGATATCAGGTATGCAACCCCTATGGGTGCCTTGACAGGTTAAGAACCACAGCTGTGCATATTTTCTTAATTAATTATTGATGTGGAGGACCCTCCCATTGTGAATGGGGCCACCCCTGGGCCAGTGGTCCTGGTTTCTATAAGACAGCACGCTGAGTGAGCCATGTGAAGCAAACCAGTAAGTAGCATTCCTCCATGGTCTCTGCATTAGCTCCTGGGTCCAGGTTCCTGCCCTTCTTGAGTTCCTGCCCTCACTACTAGATAAACTCTTTCCACCACAAATTGCCATTGGTCACTGTTTTTCATCTACTAAATAAACTCTTTGCCCCACAAGTTGCTACTGGTCATGGTTTTTCATCACAGCAATAGTACCCCTAACTAATACAAATTGTTACCAAGAATGGGTATTGCTAGGACAGACCTGACCTTGTTGCTTTGGGAAGGACTGTGGAAGGACCTTGTAAATTTTGGGCTGGAGGAGCCATTAAGTGTTCAAAGCTTGGTGAGCTTTTCTGTGGGAGCTTGGAAGATAAGAATGTTGAGAGAAACTCAGATGATGGAAACCTGTCCTGTGACGCTCCAGGGGGACGTTTGAGACTCACTTAAGGATTCTCTCATGGCTGTTTGCTACTTTGGGTTGGGAATTGTGGTTCTGGTTAGCTGGGACTGGAGACTCAGCTGTGGTGAACAAGATACCAGAACCACTAAAGTGAAACCTTGACTTTGCCGAGCATCAGAGACATGAAGTCTCAGAGGTGTTTCCTCAGAGTCAACACACAGAATCTGTGTTCCAGAGGCAGCCAAGAGACCTCACAGTAGCCGCTGGACATGGTAAAGTGGAAGAGCCACTCAGGTGGTATTGGTTTTGAAAGCAAAAAGGAGTCCTCAAAAGCAGCTGTGGCTGCTGGTCACTCTGAGAGTTCAGGAGAGGCCATTGGTGAAGACGCAACTTCAGTAGCATTTGAGACCCCATGACGGAAATGGTCATGGGGAGAAATTAAAGCTTAGAAGCATGAATGGAGGCCAGGAGAGGCTACTGGTGACAGTGCAACCCAGTTGATCAGAGACCACAGGCTTTTGGAGATGTAAGTTTCATGGATGACCACCAAGAATGACAGCAGTGGAGTGGAATCTGCCAGAGCCTAGAAGACAAGCTGTGTGTGTTGCACAGGACAGAGCTGGAGCAGTGACCCACACCTTTCGGAGGAGCCCAAAATATTGTGAGTGGACTCCTGATAGTGAGCATTGAGTCATTTACACCAGTGGTATTTGGTTTTGCTTTGCTCAGATTGTGTCTGTGCCCTGGATTGTCTGTCTTGAAGAATGAAAGTAACTAACTTTATTTTTACTTTTGCAGGAGCCCACAGTTGAGAGACTTTGAATTTATAAAAGGGATTTTTGTGTTTTTTAAGAAACTGGATATTTTAGTGTGTTTGAATTGGTAAAGACTGGTGCACTTTTAATATTATTTATGTTTTATTTTGTGATATTAATAGTAATGTGCCATCTTGGGGAGAAATGAGAAATGAAAAGTTCTTGTTGAAAAGTAATGTGTTTATAAAGTTAAAAAAGAGGTGGGTTGTGCTTGTTAGTTTTATGTCAACTTGACACAAACTAGAATCACCACAAAGAGGGAAGACATTAATTAATAAAGTGCTCTCATAAGATCGGGTTTTAGGCAATTCTGTAGGGCATTTTCTTCTTTTACTAATTTTCCTAATTAGTGATTGAAGTGGGAGGGCCAAGCCATTGTGGGTGGTGCCCGCCCTGCGCCAGTGGTCCCGGTTTCTATGAGATAGCAGCCTAAGTAAACCATGTGACACAAACTAGTGAACAGGACTCTTCCATTGCCTCTGCATCATCAGCTTCTGCGTCCAGTCCACCCTGTTTCACTTGCTGCCCTTACTGTTTTCGATGAACTGTCATGTAGAACTATGAGGGAAATAAACTAAATCCTTCACAGAAAGAGAGAGAGAGAGAGAGAGAGAGAGAGAGAGAGAGAGAGAGAGAGAGAGAGAGAGAGAGAGAGAGAGAGAGAGAGAGGAGAGAGAGAATGAGCGAGAGGAGAGCGAGAAAGAGAGAGAGGAGAGAGAGAGAGGACAAAGAGAGAGAGAGAGGAGGAGGGAGGAGAGGGGAGAGAAGATGGAGAGAGAGAGGAGCGGGACAGAGAGGAGAGAGATGCGAAGAGGGAGAGTAGAGGAGAGACAGAGAAGACAGAGCAGAGAGAGAGAGACGAGAGGGAGAAGAGAGGCAGGAGAGAGAGAGACAGAGCAGAAGAGAGAGAGAGACAGAGAGAAGGAGGAAGAGAGACAGAGAGAGAGAGAGAGACAGAGAGAGAGAGGGAGGGAAAGAAAGAGAGAGACAGAGAGACAGAGACAGAGAGAGAGACAGAGAGAGACAGAGACAGAGAGAGAGAGAGAATAGAGACAGAGAGAGAGACAGACAGACAGAGAGAGGGAGAGAGAGAGACAGAGAGACAGAGACAGAGAGACACAGAGAGAGAGAATAGAGACAGAGAGAGAGAGAGAGACAGACAGAGAGAGGGAGAGAGAGAGAGACAGAGAGACAGACAGAGAGAGAGAGAGAGAGAGAGAGAATCCCTGAGAAATTCCACTGATTTCCTGTAACCACATCATTCCTTTTGATCATTTGCAGGCTTTGACATTCCTTCAGATGTTAGAGACCTAAGCAGATAAAGAACTTCTTGTTTTTTCTAAGAGTGCGAGTGAAAGATTTTGGCTACAGATTACTTGGAGAACCTGCTGGACTGACTTTTCACAGGGGCTACCTGAATTCTGCCCATACTTCCTGGGCCCCTTGATAGTGTCTGATTCAAAGAAACCCAAGCATGCTACATAACATCACATGTCATGCAGTATTTTGGACAGAGGCAGAAATTTGACATCTTCCTTGGTCAGCACATTCTCATTTGAGTCTGACAAGCTATTTCTCCTAGATTCCAAACTACTGACTTTCCTTAAGTTTGTTCAATGAGGAAATATTTCCAAGCCTCTGCTTTCTGTGAGGCTATAATATTGAAGCTGGAAATCTATTCTTGGGTTTCAGAGATCTGCAGAAGCCAACCTTTCTCTGTTGCCCTTGCCAACGAGCTACAGGAAGAGTACCATCCTAAAACCACATGATGCTTTAGAAACAAGATACATAGTTCACACCCAAATCAGCCCTGTTTTTCAACCTTGTCACAGAGTGGTAATGGCTGATCTTTCCTTGATCTGTGTTAGGGTAACCTCTACAGTGAAGACTGAAAAAGCCTGATGAAAAAGCATCTTCACATCGCAGCTGAGTATTTTGCTCTGTGAAGCCATTTAGCAAGGACCCTCACAGCTGTCTCAATACTGTTCTGAGAGGAAGGCTTACAAGGTCAGAGCAGACATATTCCTGCTTATCAGAATTAGCTATCACTGCCCAAGACATTCACTTTGAAGTGCTTGATTACCCAGTCAGATAGACAAATTTTCCTAAAGATTCTACAGAGGGAAAACATTTTCACTATGACCTGGTTGAAAACTAAGGCCGACAATGGTCAGAACATTCTCCACAGTTGAGTGGAGAGTGTGATATGACTTTCTCACATACTCTGGTGCCTCACATTGGACCATGTCCCCTGGAGGGGGAGACCTGGTGGCACTCAGAGGAAGGACAGCAGGTTGCCAAGAAGAGACTTGATACCCTATGAGCATATACAGGGGGAGGTAATCCCCCTCAGGAACAGTCATAGGGGAGGTGAATAATGGGAAAATGGGAGGGAGGGAAGAATGGGAGGATACAAGGGATGGGATAAACATTGAGAAGTAACAAGAATAAATTAATAAAAAAAAAAACTAAGGCTGAATACAAAGAGCACAGAAAAGACTGACAGTATAATGAGCTACTGGAAAGAAACAAGGAGCCAGGTACCAAGTAATATTTTAAATAAAACAGAATGAATCAGGAGCTTACTGGTTCTCCATATTTACTATGTATAGTTATTTTAAATGGTCAAACTTTTGAGCCAAACTAAATTATTTTCCCACCTCCAAAAATTACATTTGAAAACATTCGTCTTCAACCATTGCTGCAAACCCAATTATAGCGTGCACTGCTCCGTGATATGTTTGCAACCATTTTAAGGAGACTGAGATTCTCTTTGCTCAGTAGGAGAGGGACAAAAAGGTCTGGGTTTTTTTTTTCCAGGAAAATATAGATTGTCAAATGAATGTGACTTGAATACAATCTGCTTTAACTCTGCTGGAAGTGGACCCCTTGACCTCTGGCTTCCAGCCTCCACTACCACACCCACCAGCCTCCATTTCATGTTTCACCCTGGCGGGTCCCCAGGATGCCAAGCTACAGAACTCCCTCGCATTAGCTGCAGGGATCCAGAATATCCATGGCAACCGATCTCTAACCCCAGGGAGAAGGCAGCAGAATTGAAAGGCTCCATTCTGCTTCTACATCCTCAGCTCACTGAATTGACAGCTTGGTGGTCTCCTTAGTTCCATTAGATTAGGACGCACTTTTTCCTCATTCTTTGTAGCATCGTTTTATCCATGGAGGTAAATCTCACTCACAGTTAAGAATTTCTTTTTCTTTTTTTTTTTTTTTTTTTTTTTTTTTTTTTTTTTTTTTTTTTTTTTTTTACAAAGGAGCATTATCCCTCCTGCTCACTACCTCTGCACCCATCCGGAAACACGGTCTTCAAACAAGACTTGCACTGCAAGATTTATCCAAAGAAAATAAGTCAGAGTTCTGCTATTGGTCTTTCTGCCTATTTATACAAACATCCTGTCTTTAGTGTGCATGTTTTACAAATCCCTAGCGGATATCTGATTTGGAGCAATCCAAGTCATGTGTTTGACATGATTTTATAAAACTGGCAGAGAGATAACGGAATACATACAATTTGATCATGAGATTAAGTTGTAGCATCAAATGACTGTAATCATGTTTAAGTCATTGTTTGTGCCACAGATATTTAGACAGGATAACAGATTGCACAGTGCCCTTGCTGTTTGCCAATGGAGCCTGAATAACTAATTTGCACTCCATGCCCTGTGGAATGGCAGCTGAGTCCCCAGTGAATAGGGGGAGAACGAGACAGAAGTAGACCATTTGGTCTGCGGAATCAAAATGGGGCAGAAATGTTATGTGCGGCACAGTCTACAGTCAGATGTTGCACTCGCAGTTGCCTGACTATTAGGACTGCTAAAGGAGGTCAAGCTGTCTGTCAGCACTTCTTAACCCTTTGAGGGTATGGAAGACATTTTTGAAAGATAATAAGAGCTATGTGATCTCTTGGGAGAATGAATTAAAGAGGCAGACATGGTACATGGCTGTAATTTCAGCATTCAATAAGCTGAGGCCAAGAGATGGACAGAGAGAGGCAAGGGGGGAGAGAAGGAGAGATGGGGGAGCAGACCAGCCAGCCACAGGTAAATTGGGAAGGAACACCCTCATTTTAAAACAGTAACAACATTCCCAGTATCCTTGGACAGTAGGATTTCCATAAGGACTAATAGGCCAACTTTAAGAAAGTAACTTGCCCATTCTCAACTGCCTTAGCTTTGTCTGTGCAAAGCACTGTGTCTTCTATTTCTGAAGCTATTCTCTTCTGTCCATCAATAAGGGCAAATATTCCACCCATCACTCACTCAAACCTGGCATTTTTGGGAAGCTGTGAGCAAACCATGTTTTCAAATAAAGAGTGAGAGATGTATAACTGCTATGCTGCTGTTCACCAATGCACAGGGTTTAATTCTTATTATTTCATGTAAGAATGAAAAAGATGGAGAGTCCCAGCTGAACTGATAGTATAACAACAATGTAGCCCTGAATAAAGGGAGTGGTGTGTTGGGGGGGGGTGGTAAAATAATCTTTTCAAACATTTCTTTAGATCAGTGTTAAGGAAAATAAGTGTTAGTGCTACTTGTGAAAGCACAATTGAGAAACACTTTATCAGGCGCCAAAAATAGATAAAGGAACCATGCCAAAGCAACCTTACAGTAAAGGAGGCTATGTTCAATTCTGTGTGCAGTGTGGGCAAATGAGAGTGTATATGGACTCAGAATGGGAGTGGATGGATGAAAAAATCACTGATAAAACACATCATATTGGTGGTAAGAGAGATGCCCACTACGCTAACCTAAAATAATTCTTTATAGAAAACAAGTCACATGACAAAGTGTCACATGATAAATGAAGGAAGAAGAAGAACCTGATCAGGTATCTGTGGTTTGAGGTTCTTACCACAGACAAAGCCATGGCTCTTTGTCACATCTGCATTTCACAGGAGAAACACAGATGAGCCTAAGAGACCCTTGACCTGTTAAGTTTGGCCAAGCAAAGAATCATTGCCACTATTAAGGGAATTGTTTTAACTTTTGTCAAAAAAAGGTTACTGAACACTGTAAATATTTATTTGATTTGTATTTTCATTGTCACTCATCAATTACTTCTTAGTTACATGTACTTCTCTTTTTTATTAATTTATTCAGATTACATCTCAATTCTGAGATGACAGAAAAAGACCTCCTCCCCCACCATATGGTCACAGCCTATCAAGTCTCGTCTTGGTAGCCTGTCTATTCTTTCTCTGAGTGCCACCAGGCCTCCCCACCACCAGGAAGTGGTCAAACATGGGGCACCAGAGTTCATGTCAGAGTCAGTCCCTGCTCTCCACACAATTGTGGATAATTTCCTGTCCATTGGCTAGATCTGAGTAGGGGTTCAATGTTTACTGCATGTATTGTCCTTGGTTAGTGCAGTTGCTTGAGCAGAACCCCCTGGGTCCAGACCCACCCATCATAATGTTCTTCTTATAGGTTTCTAGGACCCTCTGAGTCCTTCTATTTCCCCATTCTCCCGTACTTCTCTCACCTAGAGTCCCAATAAGAGGTCCTGGCATCTATCTCAATCTCCTGGTAAGTGAAGACTTTCATGAGACATCCCTTTTGGGCTAGTGTTCAATTATAAGTGAGTATATACCATGTGAGTCTTTCTGAGTCTTGGTTAACTCACTCAGGATGATCATTTCTAGTTCCATCCATTTGCCCATAAATTTCAGGATTTCCTTGTTTTTAATTGCTGAGTAGTATTCCATAGTGTAAATGTACCACAGTTTCTTTATCCATTCTTTGATTGAGGGACATTTAGGTTTTTTCCAGGTTCTGGCTATCACAAATAAGGCTGCTATGAACATGGTTAAGCATATGTCCTTGTTGTGTGATGGAGCATCTTCTGGGCCTATTCCAAGGAGGCTGGAGAGAAGGGTCAACAGTTCAGAGTACTTCCTGCTACTTCAGAGTACATTAGTTTGGTGTCCAACATGCATATATGATGGCTAACAACTAGTTCCTGGGATTCTAACACCTTCTGACTTCCATGGGTGCATGCACACATACACACACACACAACATACATTCACAGAGACATAAATAGAAATACATTTTAAAGAAACACATTTCTGATCTTAGAAGCACAAAATACACTCTCTCTCAATAAGAGAGCAAATAGGAACGACAGTAGGACCAGGAAGCAGTGTTTCCAAACTCATCAAATGAGGCCCAAAGGATGATAGACTCCATAGGACTGCTAGAAACAACAAGCCTAACGTCCAAAGAGGTCTCACTTAATTTACCAGCAATGAAGACATCTCTAAGGATGTAAAGAAGAATCCAGTGAGAAAAAGAAAAAACTTCTGATACTGTGTCTCTTAAAGTCACAGCATCAGTGCAAGTTTTTTTTTTAATGAAGTAAAAATCTTTTTTGTAAAACCCTTTTCCTTTCCGAGGAAGGGGAAATGATGGTGATGGAAGGCAGCTACCTAATGATGAAAAGCTAATAAAGCCTCTTTTCCCTTCCTGGAAATTCTAAGTGGGCACCACTGGGCATACACAGAAGCAACCAGAATTAGAGTTAGTTAAATATGATCAATAAAGTGGACTATTGGTCATAGTACCTAACAAAGAAAGTCTGGGTCCTGCCAAAACTTCCTTCTAGTGGGTAGAAAGTAACCACAAAGAGGGTGTCAATCTGAATGGAGTCCTATTGGGACATAATATAGCTTGTTTCAGCGCTTACCTGGCTGAGTTAGTATGTTCAATAGTACAGCTTTGTGTCCATGTCTCCATCAACTAAGAAAAGCTTTACACACTGTACATCCAGACTCCCTCTGGGCAGGGAGGATGCGGGGAGAAAAGTAGCCTCTGTGAGAAGTAAGCAATCATATAGAAATAAAATTGTGTTAGGTTAATAATTACCTTTAAATGACAATAGAAATTGTGGTGGCAGTGATAGCAGAAGTTAGAGCCACCTAGGGGATGGGCCTCTGGGCACATCTATAAGACCTACTTGCTATGGGTGGTACCATTCCCTAGGTAGAAGGAATCCCAGACTGTATATGAGTAGAGAAAGCCATCTGAGCCCTGTCACACCTTCATTCATTGCTTTCTTCTTTTGCCTGTGTATCCAATGTGACAAGCTGTTGATGCCTTGACGTCTCTGTCATGCAGTCTATAACCTAGATCTATGAGCCAAATCAAACCTTTTCTCCCTTCAGTTGCTTTTGTCAAAGTAGTTTATCACAGCAACAGAAAAAGACATCGAGACAGAAAAGAAGAAAATGAGTTACCTAAATAAATTATTTCAATTTTTTCACCAATAGCAGAGCCAGATAGAGGAAAATAGGATACAAGTGTGTCCTTTTTAAAATTCTTACCCTCTTCCACACTGAGGTTGTATTTTTGAAATATCTACAAAAATGAAAGGCATGATTGTTGATTGTTGAATTGAAAGTAAATAAAATCATTAAGGAATGCACTGAAAAAAGAATGGCTCTATGGCCCTACCCACCTCACTATATTCAATCTCACCGGATAAGGGAATGGGCTTGGAATAAAACAACGTGAGCATTTAAGGAGTTGCACAAGTCCATGGGGACTGCAGGGAAAAACAGCAAGAGATGGGCATACAACAGGAAGAAAGTGATCGATGGCAAAGAAAGAATCAGTATGATGACAGCCTGCATTTTCTTTCTTGTTTTAACTTACACCCCATTGCTTTTTAGTGGAAAAATACAAACATAAAAAGTATCCATCCATATCAATGGAGTGACTATGAATTTGATACAGGAATATGTTGCATAAAATGTGAATCAAGTTGAACATGTCAAATATTTACCACCATTTTATGCTATCAATTTTTTTAAATTCCTTTTTGAAAATTGAATCTTTGCTTTACTGAATTAATGTTTCTGTTTACATGATTCTTGGTATAAGGAAGAAATATAATATTCTTTGTCAAATGATGACTTTAAAAATTTACTACAAATCATTCAGCTATTACAAGAAAACATTTGTTATATTCTCTGAGTTGACACAACTGATATCATACCTAGACTAATGATATTTAATTTTGATTCAACTAGGGTTTTTAGTCCACTATTCTCTCACCACTCTATTAAATTAAGAAACAAATATACTTTACAGTGGGCTTGCCAAGGATCAGGTCTGCATTTGGGCTGAATTGGAGAATTCCATAGACCTAGCCAAAGCAAAATGTGAGTAACAGAGTTAGCAGTGTCCATTCTGAAGGATTCCCAGCTTCTGTATTCTCAGGTGGAGAAGAAAACAGCTTGGAATTATATGTAACCTTTGCCATGTCACCTGGTCTTGCTGGTACCCATATTCTGATGCAAAGAGCCTGTCTAGGAATCCTTCTTATGGGGGAAATTTTTCAAAAGACTATGTTAATTGTAACTGCAAATAAATGTATAACATTTCCTTAGAATATTGTTAATAACAGATAATTTTGTTTAGTTAGTATTTATGAACATTTCTTTACCATCTTTTTGGTTGGGGATTGAATCATATGGTATCAATTTTAAATTTTCTTTTTCTGGCTTATCTGGTAGATAGTGTATATTTTTGTTATTATTATTATTATTATTATTATTATTATTATTATTATTATTATTATCAAGCTTCCTGTTTTGTAATAGATTAATAGAACTACTAGCTTCTTCCAAACTGTTACTTATCACTTTTCAATCTTTTCTGTTAATCTTTTTCACACACTATATATAGTGTGTAATATATAAATTATATAATACATATAAATTTTATATATATAATCTATCTATCTCTTCAGGCTCTAGCAACCATCATTCCACTCTCAATTAGGATATCAGCATTTTGTTTCTACCAAAACAAGTACAATATGATTTAAAACCTCCCTGTGGGCAAAATGAGAAAATTGGTTGTGACTGGCAAATGTAGTTTGATTAGAGTGGCAAAGTGGGAAAGTACTGATCGTTTTTAAGTAATTAATTAAAAATATCTTAACGTACAAGTCAACAGGTTCAATTCCCAGAACCATATCTTTAATAATAGAGATATGAAGTATAGACAACTCTTTCAGAACTTCTGGAAAGAAGAGGAGGTTGGAGGCTGTGTTCTGCTTCTCCTCTGCTTTCTCCAGGATTCAGCATCTGCCTGTTGTTACATCATCACCTGCAGCACTTCCTGAGGGGACGCGCATGCCTCTCTCTCTTCTTGTTGTTGAACCTTGTCTTTTTTGTTTTTGTTTTTAATATATTTTATTAATTTATTCATATTACATCTCAATTGTTAGCCCATTCCTTGTATCCTCCCATTCCTCCCTCCCTCCCATTTTCTCCTTACTCCCCTCCCCTATGACTGTGACTGAGGGGGACCTCCTCCCCTTGTATATGCTCATAAGGTATCAGCCAAGGACAATACGTGCAGTAAACTTCAAACCCCTACCTAGATCTAGCAAATGGACAGGACATTCTCCACAGTTGAGTGGAGACTTTCACACGAACTCTGGATGGGGAGGCCTGGTGGCACTCAGAGGAAGGATAGCAGGTTACCAAGAAGAGCCTTGTCTTTTACCTGGCTTTAGACAATTGAATATAAGTAGAATGGGTAGAATGGAAGGCACTAGTAATGACCAGAAGTTTAGTCAGGGAGGATTTCATTTATAATGTAAGGCAACAGGAAGAGCAGGAAGTGGAAAGGAAGTAGTATTTTAGAATATGGAAAGCATGATTTTTTTTTTTAACGTTAATCCTATCTAAGAGCAGAGAGCAAAAACAAATCAGCTAGAAGTGTTTAAGACCAAGTTGAGGTTAGCGGTCATTTCTTTTAAATGTGGTAGTAATATTCACACCTGTGTAGATTTCCCCCGGTTAGCCTCAGGACACAGATGTGGGAGGCAAGGCTGAGGTCCAGCAGGCACATGAGGTAGAAGTTAACTAGGGAGAGACTGGTGACACTGGCCGGAAGTACTGCATGCTAGTTCTGACTGACACCAGCTGGTTACTGCTATTCTTTAGGTTTTGAACTTAGAAGGCAAAGGAAAAAGACTGAGTTTGAGGCCAGTCTGGGTTACAAATGAAACAGGAGAGAGAGAGAGAGAGAGAGAGAGAGAGAGAGAGAGAGAGAGAGAGAGAGAGAGAATATCAAACAATGAAAAAGTAAAGACAGGTTTAATCAACTTTTTTTTTTACTGCATGTTCTTTTTAAGCCTCTGTAAAAAAAAAAAAAAAAAAAAAAAAAAAAAAAAAAAAATTACTCAGTTTGTTCCTAAAATTGCCAGGAGCAGCAAGTCTGATTGCTGGGGGAAACTTGAGGTTTTCAGAGAGGGTCCCTAATTTTTACCCTACATTGAATGAAGACTGCTAGCCTTGTAGACTTTTAAAGAGACGCTTAGTTCCATCCCATCCCTTTCTTCCTCCTTATCATTCTTCTTTTCCTACTTATGTGGGTGACCTTGCCATGAATAAATAAATAAACAAACAAATATCTAGAGGATACAGGGAACAAAGTCCTGAGGTCACCTTACACTCGCTGCTCTGCTAAGATTCACAATGAAGTTAGGTTACAGTGCCAGGAAGGTGCTGGTGGTGGCAGCAGCACAGACAGTGGCTGCATTGCATGTTTTCAGACCTCCTCCCATTGAGTCTTCAAGAATGGTACTCCATGGAAGCAGGCAGAAAGTCAACAGACTGATCCTCCAGCCCCGCTCTCTAATGGC